>NC_090327.1:96833963-96973963 GCF_035084215.1 Heptranchias perlo
AGATTAGAAACAATAAAGGCTAGGGGAACCGTCTCATTTCCCACCCCACCCCTCAACTTTCACAACTTATGCAATTCACCTCAACCCCAAGGATTGAGGACTGTCCCCCTACTGTAATGTCATTATTCTAATGCCGTTCAATAACCTATTTAATACAACACCGATTGAAAAATCCAGGCTAGATTGTTAAATTTCCTCCAAATGCGCAAAACAGAGGACTATTTTCTCCTTAGAGCTACAGGATTCTATGATTCAGAATAATACATAGGGACAAGATTTGGACTGGCCAACCTTATTTCACCCAAGTCCTGGTATCTTTTTATTAAGCTGTTTTTCAGAAAATCTTATCATCATCAACTGATCCTTTAACTTTAGAAGGGTGTTAAACATTGGTGATTAATATATTAAATGGGGAACAAGAAAGCATACATGATGGAGGTGTCCAAACTCTTCCATCTGACCTGCAAAGGCCCGGCAATTTAGTCCCATTTCTGCTTATAAAGAAAGACTTGCACGTATTTAGAGCTTTTCATGACTTCAGGATGTCCCAAACCACTTTACAACCAATTAAATAAGTGTAGTCACTGTTGTAATGTAGGAATCATACATCACAGAGGAAGCTCATTCGGCCCATCGTGCCTGTGCTTTGAGAGAGCTATCTAATTAGTCCCTTTCCCCACAGCCCTGCAATTTTTTTCCTTTTCAAGTATATATCCAATTCCCTTATATTTCTTACTTGTGGGCCTGGGGGTTTGGAGAGAGTGTTTTTAGCACTATTGCCTCATTTGGTGGATGAACTGCAAATCAAACCACCAGTATCTGTAACTAGAGAAATTTGAAAATTAATGGGCACATGGTTTCAACTTTATATTTGGCCCGAGGATCCATGGTATGCACCTATGTAGCCCGTGAAGTCAAAATGCTTGAGCACTCGTGATACAACCACAGCATTTAGGAGAGAGACAGACTAAGTAGTAGAGGATTCAGGGGCATGATGAACAGAGCAACAGAGGATTCAGGAGAAAGACAGAGATGTAGAGAATTCAGAAGAGAGATATGAGTGGTATAGGATTTAGCAGAGGAGGACGGAGATATAGGAGAGTTGGCCGAAAGCACACTCACAAAAGGTAGGTTTTGATGGGGTTTTAAGGCTGGAAAATAAGTAACAAGGTCACTCAGATTAGGGAGAGAGTTCCAGAAGAAGGTGAGGCCAAAACAGCAGAAAGCCCTGCCACAGATGAAGAATGCTGGAAGGGAGTATGGGGAGTCACATGCTTGTAATGCATATAACAGGCAATGTACTTGTTTATGTCAATGATGGCCTTCTGTTAAAGGTTACTAGAGGAACAAAAATGCAAAAATTGCACACCAAAATGCCCAGGTGGAAAGCATATTTCAACACAATTTTCTGTGAAGTAACAAGCAAATTTATAGCAGCGCAAGAAATGTTGCAAATCACAACTGAAGCAGTAACTCGACTGTAAGAACCAGCAATAGGGTACAATCAATGTTGGGGTTCAATGTACAGTGATCAGTACAACTATAATTAGATTGGTGCTTTATAACTGCCTTCTAGGTATTTGATCTCTCTATCTATACACACTAACATTGCTGCCCGTACCATTTCGTATGGAGGAAAAACACACATAAAGGAAGTTACATTTTGTATCCCTTTTAGACCCGGCATTTAAACTTTTAAGACCATTAGTTGGAACCTTGTTTTGAGCTCTTATAGGATGTCACATAGTAGGTACTCTCTATCCATCTATTTGGTGTTGATTTAGACCCTGGTCTCTGAGGTAAGGGAACACTGTATTGAGGCACTGTACTACACAATTCCCTGGATAAGGAACATGTCAACTTTACGCATTTGCAGTCTTAAAGTTTCAACAATGTATACATGGAACTATTTACATTACCTGCCAGTTTGTTGTACTAGACTATTTAATCTATTGATTATAGCATTTGTATTATGTTTGGTCAATAACTACAGCACTGCTCTTGGGATGCCAGCAACTGAACCATACTAACATTATTTCTTTTGCTCTCCAACTGCCTTTTTTTAACACTGCAATTTATTCATGGGTTATCTGTGCGTTTTCCATCTTCCAGGTCAAATGAGGTTGCAATGAACTCATCCAAGAGACCATCAAAACCAACCAATGTATGAAGCATGGACTCATTTCATTGAAAGCAATGGTATCTAAGATATTAAATTATTGGTCCATAGCAATGATGATGGATGCACCATCATGCCATAGACTTATCCAGTTCCACAGGTGAGTCAAAAACCATTGGTGTACAATGGCAACAATAAATGCAACATCAGAGCAGTCACTCTGTCCCGCACAAGCCCAAAACTGTACAACTCAGAATGGAGAAAGAGAAACATCAGTCTAGTCCAGAACTGAGCTAGTAAGTTACTAGTCAGCTAACAACAATTGGTGGAGGGCAAAAGAAAGGACCAATCAGAACAAAGAATGAACTTGCATTTATATAGCACCGTCTCAGGATGTCCCAAAGTGCTTTGCATCCAATGAGTTGCTTTTGAAGTGTCAGCCTATATTATGTGCACAAGAGCTGAAATGGGGCTTGAAGACACAATTTTCTGCCGTTGAGGCGAGAGTGCTTTCGAGGTGACAAGATGGCACGTGAATGTTGTTTGCTCAGGTGCCTTTGGAAAGTAGGCCTTTAATACCACCTTGGATACCACCAAAAGGTGTCAGCTCTCTCAGTGGTGGCACTCTCAGTCAGAAGGTTGTGGGTTCAAGTCCCACTCCAGAGACTTGAGCACATAATCTGGGCTGACACTCCAGTGCAGTACTGAGGGAGTGCTGTACTGTCGGAGGTGCCGTCTTTTGGATGAGACGTTAAATCGCGGACCCATCTGTTCTCTCAGGTGGATGTAAAAGATCCCATGGCACTGTTCAAGGAACAGCAGGGTAGTTCTCCCCGGTGTCCTGGCCAATATTTATCCCTCAACCAACATCACTAAAACAGATTATGTGGTCATTATCTCATTCCTACATTACAACAGTGACTACACTTCATAAGTACTGAGGTTGTAAAAGGCGCTATATAATTGCAAGTTCTTTCTTTTTTTCTCGCATTGATATTTATGACACTTAATTTTCCTTTATACAGATTTACATTTCCTTTACCTTCATTGAGAACCTAGGAACAGGACTAGGCCATTCAGCCCGTCGAGCCTGTTCCGCCATTCAATGAGATCATGGCTGATCTGTACCCTATCACCATTTACCCGCCTTGGCTCCATATTCCTTAATACCCTTGGCTAGCAAAAATCTATCAATCTCAGATTTAAAATTATTAATTGAACTATCTTCTATTGCTTTTGGAGGGAGAGAGTTCCACACTTCTACCACCCTTTGCGTGAAGAAGTGTTTCCTAACTTCTCTCCTGAATGGCCTGGCTCTGATTTTAAGGTTATGTCCCCTTGTCCTAGACTCGCCAACCAGCAGCAAAATGTTTCTCTCTATCTACCCTATCAATTCCTTTCAAAATCCTAAACCCTCAATCAAATGACCCTTTAACCTTATATATTCCAGTGAATGGTTGAAGCCCCAGCACAGATCCTTGTGGAAAGAAAAGGAAAGAAATAACTTGCATTTATATAGTACCTTTCACAACCTCAGGACATCCCAAAGCGCTTTACAACCAATGAAGTACTTTTGAAGTGTAGTCACTGTTGTAATGTAGGAAATGTGGTAGCCAATTTGTGCACAGCAATGAAATAAATGACCAGATAATCCATTTTACTGGTGTTGTTTGAGGGACAAATATTGGCCGGGACACTGAGAGAACTCCCCTGCTCTTCTTCGAATAGTGTCATATGATCTTTCACATCCACCTGAGGGGACAAACAGGACCTCGGTTTAACGTCTCAGCCGGAAGACTTCACTTCTGACAGTGCAACACTCCCTCTGTACAGCTCTGAATTGTCAGCCTAGATTATGTGCTCAAGTCCCTGGAGTGGGGCTTGAACCCATAACCTTCTGAGTCAGAGGTGATATTGCCACCACTGAGCCAAAGCTGACAATTCCTAATATATGGCAGGTCAGATGTTAAAACCTTCCAACGTAACGATGGTACTATCTGTGACTGGTCAATGCCAAGTGCTGGGCAGCGGGTAAATAACCCAGCCACTTCAGGAAATTGGCAACAGCTTCTGGCGGATGAATGCCTGGAGGAAGGTAGTGGGGCCCTCAATGGAGGAAATGCCATTAAAAGATGGATGAGCTAATCCTTGAATTAGCCAACGGCATCCACAACCTGCAAGTCGTGACGCAGCTGCAACATATAACAAGTCAATGAAAGAGCGACCACGGACAGTCCGAAACACAACACCAGGGTTCAAGTCCCTGCCTTAAAATGGAGGACAGTAACAGGAGCTCCGACAGCGGTCGGCTGATGATGATATTCCTAATGTACGTGCGCACAATTTCTTTTCAAAAACACTAAAGTATTTGCTCAAATCGCTTCACGGTAAATTACATATTTACTTAAAAATGTTCTTATTTATTTAAAAAAAGAAACATTTTAATATCACTGCTTCACATGTCAAAGAATCATAGTGCAGGAAAGCTTTGTTCTCCAAGAACAACTACCTGGAGAAAACTCTCACAAGCGTAAATAAAAGGAAAATCAATAATTTTGTTAAATTTTAATAATCCTGCAAACCCACAAATATAACCACTAATGTTCTGAGTTGAAATGACAGTTGTTGTGTTTCTATGGAAACCTGCTGCAACCAGTAACAAGTTTTGACTTGTAGCAGGACCAAGACATGAACAGAGAGACATTCTAACCGTACACCAGGATAAAAAAGGCATCGCTGAGCTTCAGAAAAATCAATTTTGTGTGCAATAAAGCTCTACACCATAATATATTTTAATTTGTTCCAACTCATAAGATTTAGCATTATTGATTTTTATTGGTCTGGAGGTTCCTGCATTAAAAAAAAATCAAAATGAAGATCGTACTTTCATGGGTTTAAATGAAGATCTCATGAGTTTGATTTTATAGTCTCATAATGAAATTGTCATTTCTAGTGGACCTTAAGAGACCTTTCATTTGGCTATGAAAATAAAAGTGACCCTACCCCTCCAGTCATTTCTGCAGACCAGTGATTGAATTAATCTCAGAGATCAGACCACAATATAATTTGTTGATTTACACTCTTAAGATCTTACATTATTTTTGTTATGACAGCTTGGGGAATGTCTAGGTTGGGATACGATCAGGTGATTGCCAATAACACATTTTCTTATTGGAAGCACCATAACAGAGAAATCTACTCATTCCCAGAACCAATATGGAAAAGATAAATATTATAGAACATTAAAAGAATAGCAATTAAATAATGTGTCCGCCACTTCTGAAGTCCCAGTTTTCAAAAAAAAATGCAGGAGACAATTATTTTTAACCCTAAATTCGTCTTGTTGTCTCAACCAGGCAACAATCACACTGGCAGGTGTTACGACTGCTATCCCGGGGGTAGTACAGGCCTAGTTGACACTTAAAAAAAATTGCATCTAGGATTGAATTGCTTGCAGCTTTGATCTAGCCTTGCTCTTGAAGTGTCAGCCATGGCTCAGCAGTAGCACTCTCGCCTCTGAGTCAGAAGGTTGCGAGTTCAAGTCCCACTCCAGAGTTGAGCACAAAATCTAGGTGGTACTGCAGTACTGAGGGAGTGCTGCATTGTCGGAGGTGCCGTCTTTCGGATGAGACATTAAACCGAGGCCTTGTTTGCCCTCTCGGGTGGATGTAAAAGATCCCATGGCACTATTCGAAGAGCCGGGGAGTTCTTCCAGTATCTTGGCCAATATTTATCCCTCAACCAACACCGAAAACAGATTTATTTCATTGTTGTTTGTAGAAGCTTGCTGTGGACTAATTGTCTGCTGCGTTTCTTGCATTACAATAGTGACTACATTTCAAAAGTGCTTTATTGGTTGTAAAGCACTTTGGGATGTCCTTAGGTCGTGAACTGCGCTATATAAATGGAAGTCTTTCTTTCTTTACACTGTGGGGTTTCTCCTGGATCAAAATGCAGTTGAAGGCTCTTTGAATTGATTAGAGGCCAATTTATTCTGGACATTGCACCTATCTTTTAAATACCAAAAGTTGCTGGATAGATAGATTAGGATGAATGATATAGAAAAAAAAGTAGTTCAAATAAGAGAGAGAACAGGGAATAAAAAGGATGACCATACAAGTAGAAGTGTCTAAAATGATTTAATTTTATTTAGAATTGTATTTTAAGTACTTATTCTTGTTGTACAGTAATACCTAACAAATACCTGATAAATAAATATCCTGCTTGAAATACCCTTGCACAAATAATGTTTCTCCCCCAGCAATTTCTGCATCATTTAGAGCAGGAGTGTCCAAGCTTTTCGTCCTCAGCGGCCCAATATACTCCTATTAATATTACCAACTTGAAATATATGCAAATTAACAGATATCGGTGTTCCAATTTAGCGTTTATCTGCCAATGAAGCAACAGCACTAAAAAGAGCCCTTTCACAAAAATCTCTGGGTACACCAAGTTAAAACATGACAAGCCAACAAATAAGAAATCCCAGCAGAAAATAGACTTGATTTGGCTGGGATTGGAGAATCAGATTCAACAGTTAAAAGGAGTAGAATGAAAACCAGCAAGTCAATCTCAGAACATTTCCCTTCTGTTATAATGGACATTCTCATGTTTCTTTAAGCTCTGCCAGTTACAATTCAATCAGTTGTGATGTTCCCAAGGGGTGCAACCGCGGGGACCCCGCCGTCTCCCCGACCGCGGGGACCCCGCCGTCTCCCCGACCGCGGGGACCCCGCCGTCTCCCCGACCGCGGGGACCCCGCCGTCTCCCCGACCGCGGGGACCCCGCCGTCTCCCCGACCGCGGGGACCCCGCCGTCTCCCCGACCGCGGGGACCCCGCCGTCTCCCCGACCGCGGGGACCCCGGCTCTGCCATCTCAGCTGTGACTCACCTGCTGCATTTCAATCTACCAGGGTTGAGGCAACGAAGTTAGCAGAAATAATAGGAATATGGGAATATCATATGGCAGAATAGCCCACTTAAATGAATAAGTTACGTTGGTAAACAGATGGGATCCATTTAATATTACAATAACGAGGTTACTTCTGATATGTAAGCGCATGAGCTGAAAACCAAAAAAAAATTACAGAACTGCGAGCAGCCTACGGGTTAAATATACATTCATACATGGTGAAATGTCCACAGCCACTTCCCCCCACATAAACACATTTAATAATGCGTTCGTTCCCTATGCACAGGTATTACAAGTTTTTTTTTAAAAAGCTATCAGCTAGTTTATCAAACACAACATTGACTCCATTTGTGCCTTTATGCTAAATGCATTGTAGTGCTCAATCGGGACAAAATATTTAGAAAGAGAAGGTCCTCTAGCCCATTTGATTGCATCCTTCCAAAATACCAACCTTACTATCCTCTCGTTTCAGCGTGTCCTGGCTTCAACCTCTCTCTATTCTTCACATTTATCCTAAATTTGTCCTTCACAAGTCCTGAACCTGTACCTTTTTGTCCTGTTCCTTTTAAATATCTGAAAAGTATTATTTTGGGCTTCCTTTCCCTATCCTATTAAGTATCTTATGTAACATATCTGAGAAATCGGCTCAAGATACTGAGGCTTACCAACTCGTTCCTCACTGCTCTTCCCTTGAACACTGGGAATTAAACTGGTTACTCTCCTCTGCGCTGCCTACAAGGCCTATATATCCTCCATATGTCACGGCTACCAGAATTGTACCCAATACTTCAGCCTGACCAGCTTACTATATAGCTTCAGCATGACCTTCGGGGATGTGAAGTCAATTGATTTGCCATTATAACCCAGCATCCTATTTGCTCAGTTTACTGATGCATCACACTGTTTAGACATGGTAAGTGAAGAGTTGGCTGACATCCCTAGATCACTTTCAACTTAGTAAGTTCTATCCCATGAAGTACAGTTGCCTCCCAATATGCAGTACCTTCTTTTTGTCCATTTGAACTCCACTTAATACTGATCAGCCCAGATGCAAACCATGCTGAGCTCCCTTTGTAAGCTATTGGCCACTTCCTTTGAGCACAGATTTCCTCCTCCTCCCCACTTTAGTGTAACTACTTTGCACTGAGACTGTGATTCCATGTCATTTATCTGTTTGAGGAACAAAAGGAGTCTTAACAGAGACTTCTGGAGCTCCACTCAACACACCCTCTTCCTCACTGTGATGCAGCTCCACATACAGCTACCCTTCACTCTCTTGCCTTCACCCACTTACTAATTCAAGTTCAAGTCTTGGCCTTGAAAACTACTGATCGTAAGTTTGTAAAAGAGTGTCTCGAGCGGCAATTTGTCAAACGTCTATTGAAACTCAAGGTGCACTTAGGGTTGCCAACCCTCCCGGATGTCTCCCAGAACGGGACATTAATCTCCCGGGCACTGCTGCTAGCAGCCCGCGAGAACTGTGGCTTTTAAATTTCTCACCATGATGTCACATTTCCCCCCACCAACTATCCAATGGTGGGGGGAAACTGAACAATTGGGTCCCTTAAATACCGATATAACATCCCAAAGTTACGAGCCTTTTGATAAAACTGTTGGTTCAGACGGTGCTCTCTGCTATTTCAAACTCACAACCTGCATACTCAAACAGCGCACCTGACTATCAGCAGTACCATGATTTATAACACGTTTGAGAACAGCAGTAAGACATCTGAACCAAATAAATATTGTTACCTTCTGTTGCACTATGAGAAAACTACATTCTAAATTTCTGTAGATTTCTCCAACAATATTTTGTAATAATCAATAATAGGAGTTTCGGCTTATTTTAAATACTATGCAAAAGTATGTCAAAGAATGCTAGGTGCATTCACTGCTGAGGGAGGTTAATACACTGGCTGCAATGCAGCTACATAATACAGCAGGACTCCCAACGATAATAGAATTCAACAAATAAACGCAGAGCAGTGTACACATGGAGTCACTAGCAAATCCAGGTAGTAAGCTTGTGTATTCTAGTCAGAAAAATGCAGTTGACATTTGAAATTAAATAAGGTTTAAAAAAAAACAATGGACAATAAATATAATTTTTTGGTACCTTCCAGTGAAGTAGTTTACATAACATTTGTATTCCAACAGGCATCTCCAAAATTTAGAACTATTTTACAATTTGATATCAAGTTTTCCTAATATTTGCTTTTGAAAACAGAAGGCAATTACTTGATACCAAGGGGATCTGGTTCTCGAGAATTTTTCAGCCAGTCGCTGTGACGACTGGAAAGAATGCAGTAAAATAAAGCTATTGGCTTCAGATATTTTTAGGTCATTTATTGCATGCAGTCATATTTCAATAGTATGACCTATACACACTGTCATTTGTATACTGTTTGATCTGGTGAGTGCATTTGAAAACAACCACACATTTTAGTTCATTGCTGCATTACAGTAACACCTGAATGCCAGCGCTGCACTGGCAATGGCGGCATGCCAGCTTTGCACTGGCACCACAACAGCATATTAGTGTTATATGAAATTAACGCCCTAGCAGCCTGTCCTGAAATAGCTCATTAGTGCTGTATCTGCACTAAAATAGTGCACTAGTACTGTATTTGTACAATAGCACTTTAGTGCAATATTTGTACTAAAACACTTAGTACTGTATATGTACTAAAATTACACAAACTGTATACAAAATATCACACTGGTGCTGTATCTATACTAAAATAGGGCATTATTGTACTACAACAGCACACTGGTGCTGTATTTGTATTAAAATAGCATGCGTGCAACATTTGTACTAAAATAGCACATTACAATTGTACTTGCCTTAAACTAGCATTCACTGTATTTGTATTAAAATACACTGGTACAGAATGTTATAAATCAGTACAGTAGTGCTATATTTGTTAAAATAGCACATTAATACTGTATGTTATAAAATATCACAATACTGTATTTGTATTAAAATAGCACACTTGTGCTCTATCTATACTAAAATTGCATTCTGGTGCTATGTATTTGTACCAAAATAACACCCTAGAGCTGTGTTGGCATTAAAATAACACACTTGTTCTATATTTAAACTTACCTCTGATTCATCTGTGGATTCTTCAAAGTTTTGAGTAACCTGTAACAGATAGGTAGACTGGGATTAGAGTATTATATATAATTTAAAATGGAATTGGACAATTACTTGAAAAGGAATAATGTAGTAGGATATAGGGATAGAACAGGGAATTGGGATTAGGGTAGACAGCTCTGTTGAAGAGCTATCACAGGCCCATGCATGATGAGCCAAACAGCCTCCTCCTGTGCTGTAAATAATAATAGTTTTCCAGTGAGGCACATTAGCTGCCACTTTAGATGGTTTAATTGGGAAAGTATTTTTTAATATTAAAAGAACATCTTTTGGCCATTTGGAATGTATATGATGACTGGAGGTAATGGTGGGCTGCCTTCTTCAATTGAGTGGCTTGCTAGGCCACATCAGAGGCATTAAGTGTAAACCACATCATGTGGGACTGGAATCGTAAGTACGTTAGTCTACACCGAGCATCCTCTGGTACCTCCCCCAAGTGTTTGTTAATCATTTTGAACCTTGGCAGCAAGTTTCAGGGGGGGCTATTTGACCATGAGGGCATCAATCAAGACCTAGCCCAATTCTGCCCTTGTGTTCATATAGACACAGGTACACTTATACCAGGAGTCATCAGGGTGCAATCAAGAATAATAACTTGGCTATCTTTTCACTCACTAACCCAGGGCCAATAGACCAAGTGGAGCGGCCCTACCTCCACCTCAGCTGAGTTTATCTAACTCAGCATAGACCGGGTCTGTGTGGCTCAGCTACTCACTGGATAAGTTCACTAAGCCATCAGGACAGGGGGGGGGGGGGGCGGGATAAAAGGGTTATGTGCCTGAAAACTGCAAAGCATATCGAAAAGTACTGTCTTTGTCTGCTTATTGTATAAATATTGAAAAGTTATTAACCATTAAATGCAGACAAAAAATATCAATGTCGAATCTACATAACGGGCACCATAAGTTTGGCAAGTTCTCTAGATGTACTATGAAAGCTTTATTTTGGAATTATACCGCAGATTAAATGTTGATGAAATGCAGTGATGTTCATTAAAATTATTTGTTATTACTATCTGTAACAAAGTCAGAAATCTACTGCACAGACAGGTTTAACTGATCGTACTTTTTCAATGTACGTGAATTCATCTTCAAAAGACCGGTCCCCTCCAAAGATTTAAACAACAGCGAGGGTCAAACATTCAAAGTAGTAAAAGACAAGTTTAGGATGGAAGTTCAGGACGTTCTTCATGCAAAAAGAGTGATCAACATATGGAATGGATTCCTAGGTAGTGTATGGGTTAAAAACCTGTAAACATTTAAGGAAAATATAATGCTGTGATTTGGAGGAGTTAGGGTCTTTCTGGATAGATGAGCTAAAACTCACTTATTATTTCATCATCTCCACCATGGCACTCCATTGCAATCTAATGAGAATACTCTAAAGCAAAGTAGTTCAAAGAACACTATTGTCACTGCAACACAAGTAAATTTGACAAACTAGAAAGCCCAAACTCAAATCCCACTCTGAACTGACATCTGGATTCAGTTTTGTTTAGACAGCAACTTTCATCCATCTCTGCCTAGTCCTTTTGGGCAAGGGAGGAAAAACTGGAAATTTCTTCCCTCTTAACTCAATGTGCTTCATGGTGGATGAACCCAACAGCAGTAGTGATGACATCCTCTGTACCAAGAATGGCATATTTAAAGAGAAAGAGCTATTCAGCTCTTCAAGCTGTTCCTTCTATAGACCGTTTTCAATCTACCTGATCATTGCATTTAAAGGTGTTGAGATAAAATTTTACAAAAAACATTCCTGATTTCCCCCCCCCCCCCCACCGCTGCCCACAAAGATAGTTGAGTGAAACTCTGGAACATCTATCCTTACAACTCCATTATTCAACACTGACTGGTTGTCCACTGTATGGCAATCCCAACCACATAGCATTGTTTTCCAAGGAGTATTTCATAATATTAAAACTGATGGTGAACGCAAAATAGTAACTATTCTGAATGACTACTTCCTCAGAGTATTCACGAGGGAAGCCATGAGAAACATACCCTCTCCAAACAAAGGTATCCCAAGTATAATCCATGACTTCACTATAAATGAGATGGAAGTCTTCGAAAGGGTAAATAGGATCAGAACAAATAAACCACCGGACCTGGATGGTATTTATCTTAGAGTGCCGAGAGAGACTGGGGAATAGATTTGTGAGGCACTGACAATCAGAGTCAATGGACAATGGTGCCAGAAGATTGGCAACAAGCAAATTTAACTCTCATATTCAAATACAGACACAAAACAGACACAGGTAACTACAGACCCATTAGTCTTACCTTCATTCCATGTAAAATAATGGAATCAATCTTCAGGAGTAAACTTGAGGATCATCTGTACAACAATAACCCTAGTTAACAACAGTCAACATGCATTCAGAAGGCATGATCCTACCTGGCCAATCTCCTCAACTTCTGTGAGGAAATGACAACCCAAGTGGATTCTGGGAAGCCCTATGACGTGGTGTACCTAAACTTCCCAAAGGCTTTTGACAAAGTTCCACGCGAAAGGCTATTAAATTCAAAGCTGAGTGGATTCAGGGTAAACCCTGGGAATGGATAGGAAATTTGAGGGGTGCAGCTCAGAGCTCAGTGCTGGGACCACTATCGTTTCCAATTTAGATAAATTAACCTGTATTCAGAGCCACAAATGCAAAATGGTCAAATTTGCAGATGATACCAAACTAAGGGCAACAGAATCTTAAGAGGCAACTAAGAAATTACAGAATGACTTAGACAAAATTTGTGGGTGGGCAGAACAATGCCAGATAAAATTTAATGCAGACAAATGTAAAGTGCCACACATGGGAAAGAAAAATAGACCGTATGCAAACTCCATGGGTGGCAATGAAATAGTTACAGATGAAGCTGAAAAAGACCTAGGAATCTTAGTAGACTCAATGCTCAACATGTCCGACTAATGCAGAGCAGCAATCAACAATACTTACAGGATGTTGAAATCCATAGTCAAAACAGTCCCAGAATCCTCTCCACATCAATGTCCCTTTGAATATTGCATGTCCAAAATTACACACCACAGCCCTTGTCAGTGATCTGTATTTTAGCAGATAGCTGTCAAGTACAGGCATTATACTGGGATGACCAGGAGTGTTAGCAGGGATGAGGGGTTCCAGAATTGATGAGAGGTTTGAGATTTTGGGATTTTTTCACTGGAGTTGAGAAAATTGAGGAATGACCCAATAGTGATCTGCAAGATCTTGAAGGGTCCAGATAGAGCAAATAGTGATAGATTGTTTCCACTGGTTGACAAGACAACAACCTGCATTTATATAGCGCCTTTAACATAGTAAAACATCCCAAGGCGCTTTGCAGGAGCGTAGTCAGATAAAAATTGACACTGATCCAAAGAAGGAGACATTAGGACAGGTGACCAAAAGCTTGGTAGGTTTTAAGGAGCTTTCTAAAGGAGGAGAGAGAAGCGGAGAGGCGGAGAGGTTTAAGGAGGGAATTCCAGAGCTAAGGGCCTAGACAAGTGAAGGCACAGCCGCCAATGATCTGAAAGAAGTGGGGGATGCACAAGAGGCCAGAAATGGAGGAACACAGAGTTCCTGAAGAGTTGTAGGGCTGGAGAAAGTTACAGAGCTGGGGACCATGGAGGGATATGAACACTGGGATCAGAATTTTAAAATCGAGGTGTTGCCAGACCGGGAGCCAATGTAGGTCAGTAAGCACAGCGGTGATGGACGAATGGGACTTGGTGCGAGTTAGGATACGGGCAGAAGACTTTTGAATGAGCTTAAATTTATGGAGGGATATATTGAGAGGGCACAAATTTAAGATCATCACAAAAAGAATTAAAGTGGAAAAAGTGTCTTTAAAGATGGTGGTTAGAATGTACGAATATACGATAAAGGACAGGAGAAAAAAACAGGTCCATCAAGTCTGTACTGCCAACCCACACACTCCATTAAACCCATTCTCTCCGCGCCCACCCCCACCCCGCCAGCAGTCTCACAATCTCCTGGGAGAGGCAAAATAAAAGAAAAATGTGGAATTCTCTGCTACAAACCATTGTGGAAGCATCGTTCATAAATTCTTTTAAAAAGGAATTACGTAGTTGTTTGAAAAAGAGGAATATTAAAGGGTATGGGGAGCGAGGAGAGTGGGATTAGTCTCAGTGCCTCATATGGAGAAAAACATCGACACAGAGTTGATGGGCCAAATCGTCTATTCCTGTGCTGAAACATTCAAGGACTCTGCATTTTATAGCTCTTTCTACCCTTACAAATTCTTCATTAATCACAGCAGTCCAGTGTATTTCATCTCAAACAACAAAGGAATATAACGAGCTAAACATGTGGAATAACTTGGTGAATGTTGAGGGATTTGGAAGAGTAATTTTTGTTAAAATAAATAGGTTGACTTCTGTTAAAGGTGAAATTAGATACAATATACAGGCTAATAATAAATTCAATATTGTTTTCTGTGCTTAAAAAAAAACTTATCCAATAATTTGAATTAAGCAACATAAATAACAAAGAGGGAATTTAGTGCTGAAAAAATGAATCAGATATTTTGAATTAAGAGGAATAGACTATATACTATTACACAGTCATCTCTGCACTTTAGTTACCTCTTGCTTCCACAATAATGGATGCCCTAAAGCTGGGCTTGTGTGGCAGTTCCAGAATTTGATAGGCAGGTTTTCAGGTGAATACCAGAGTTTTGTGTATAGAACTTGCTGGGTTTTGGAGTTTACAAGCAACGTAGACATATTTAGCAAAACGCCCCAGATAAAATCTGTCCGGAGCCTTGTGTTACAAACACTGCAAGTGATTACATACATAGCCATCAAAGATTTAATCAGCTGTTTCTGCCTTAAAACATATCAGCACTGAAATAGAAAGCCCTAAAATGCTTTACTAAAACATTCCATTACTGCAACCAAACCCATTATATGTAACGACTGTACCAAATCCAGGAACACTTTTTTTTGTTTCATCCTGTTAAAAAGTAAATATGGTTGAATGCCACCATGAAATAAAGTAAATGCGGCATCCAGTGGATTATAAACCTCATAATGGAGCAAATTGTGCTGAATTATATATTTTATGCCATGAATGTAGTATCACAACTCGTGAGATGCTATAGCTTTTGGCCCATTTCAGTCTTAGCAAAATGTCGGCATGGGCTTGCATAACTGATCTTTACGGTGCCACGTTGCCTCTGTGATAGTGATTGCCTCCAGCAAAAATGAATCGACAAAAGTTAAATACCTTCAGATAATACTCTTGAAAAGTTTCTATTTCAGTTGAAGAGATCTCTGCTCCCAAAAGATTGTCTAACGGACCAAAACGTTCATCCAAAGGCAGCCCCACCATGGTCAATTTCATCTCATCCCTCCAGGATACTAACTCTACTGTCTTCCCATTACAGCCTGGAGCTGTGTCTTAGGAGGAGAGATCAGTGCCGTGGCCTCAACCACCTGTACAAGCTGTCGATCACCCTCTGTGTAAAGAAATATTTCTTGATCTCTATCCTAAACTTGCCCTTCACAGCCCTGACCATGTGCCCTCTTGTCCGGCTGTCCTGGCATATATGAAAGAATTATTTCATGTTTACTTCCTCTATCTCATTGACTATCTTGTATACCTACACAAGATCCCCTCTGAGATGTCACCTATTTGAGGGTGAAGTGCCCCAGCGTATCCAGGTGTCTCTCAATAAACTTAACCCCCAACACTGGTGATCAAACTCGCTGATCTCCTATGCTAGACAAAATATTTTGACACTCTTTAGTACCACCAGGATGCTGCAAAAATTGTTCAATTAGCCAGGCTGCAATGCGACTTTGAAAGGAAACTTTTTTTGTTTACAAGCTCTTGATGACATAAAGGCTGATTTTATCAAATCAGTGGAGAGTCTCCAACTGCCCCACGTATCAGGAAGTCACAGGCGCATTGCCCACCATTTTTCATCTGTTAATTTTATTCATATAATCATCCCCATCATATCAAAATAATTATCTAACATCATGAATTCATCACAAGTAGTTTGTCCTAGAGTTCAGTACCAGAGAGACCCTCATCTGTTGCTACATTACAACAGTGACTACACTTCAAAAGTACTTCATTGGCTGTAAACCGCTTTTGGGCGTCCTGAGTTCAGGAAATGTGCTATATAAATGCAAGTTCTTTCTCTTTCTTATTGTATTTATTAGTGTTCCAGGAGAAGGCATTGCTTGCAAAATAATCAAATTTGCAGATGATCCCAAACTATGTGCTAGAGTCTGGAACTTAGAAGGAGGAAATAGATTGAGGAATGGGATACCAAGATTGACAAATGGTTTTCAATGTAGACAAGTGTGCACTTATGCACATGAGGACGTAATAAGAGCACTGAATATAACATGAGTGGGTGTCAGTTAAAGGTACTTAGGAGAGAAAAGGACTTAGGAGCGATCGGTGACAACTCAGCGCAGTTAGGAGAACATGGCCAAGACAAAAAGGATCCTGGGCTGTACTGCCAGATGAATCATTGTATAACTAGGAGCACAGTGATAGCTATATAAGGCTTTGGTAAGACCTCATTTATAGAGTACTGTGTCCAGTTTTGACCTCCCCATCTGATGAAGAACATTTTGTCTTTGGAGTATTTGCAGAGAAGGCCAACAAAGATGATCCCCAACCTGAGCACATTGTGCCATGAAGACAGACTTGATGCCTTGGGTGTGCACTCATTGCAGAGACAGAGACTTAGAGGTAACCCGCTCCAGATGCTTAAGATTATTAAAGGCAAGGAGAATATGAAGATATACAGTATGTTTAAGTGATAGGGACAAGTGGATCTTGGGACCACAAACAAATTTTAAAAACAGCAGGTGAGGTTGAATATCTAGAGGGTCATTGACCTGTGGAACAGGCTTCAACAGGAGGTAGTGAAGGCTGAATCCATATCGTTCAAGAGGATGATAGATGTATTTTTGGTAAACAAGGTGATCATAAAGAGTAAATCATTCTGGAAAATAATGAATGGATTTGGTCTTCTGGGTCTTGCCTGATCATCAAAAGTCGGAGAGGAATTTTTGACAGAGAACTACTAAATTAGCTGAAGGACTGTGTTTTTTCTTTACTTCCCCCAGGAAGGGGGGGGGGGCAGGGGAAGAGTCATTGAATACATTCAAGGCTGAGTTAGACAAATTTTTGATCAGCAAGGGAGTCAAAGGATATGGGGAAAGGGCAGGAAAGTGGAGTTGAGGTTAAAAATCAGATCAGCCATGATCTCATTAAATGGCGGAGCAGGTTTGAGGGGCCGAATGGCCTACTCCTGCTCCTATCTCTTATGCTCTTATCCTCCCCAACCAAAAAATGTTTGGCATTCAAGAAGACAATGCAGCTTTGATTGGGCAAGAATGAAGTTGTTTCTAAACTGAGTACCAGATGCTGTGACATTTCACAAAACACATACAATTTTCCCTACTGTTTCCCTAATGGCTTCATCTAACCGTCAAGCTTTAAGTTACTCATTAATTAGATTTGGTTTGTGTCACTTGGTAACTTTGAACGCCAATTCGGTTGGTGAAATACAACAAGATGTAGAAACAAATGCTTTTCTTTCCATAACTACCTGGGAGGTGTATTCAATGATTTGCAAAGCCTTCTACCTCTATAAAAATGATCAAAATTGCACAATCAGCTGGCTGCGGGTTTGAATAGGGGCCCCATTAAAAAAAAATCATCTCTTATAGGCAAGATAGCTGGATATTGAAAATTCAAAAAATAATGCAAATCTTCATTCCCAGATACATCTTGGCTCACTGAAAAAGTAAAAACAAACCCGATTTGCAGTTCTACATTAAAAGGCATTATATAAATGTAAGTTATTGCAGTAAAGTTTTAAAAGGAGAACCCGACAGTATCAAAATGCCCAAGTTACATTTATCCAGTGTTTCTGTGAGCCATTTCCTCACTGGACTGGGCAGGAAGGTTGAGAAGAATCATAGTAATAGGCATCTGGCCTATCAAGTCCGTTGTAGTGGTTTTAGTCATATAAGCCACCTAGTCTAATCCCAGTCGCTCCCCATACTCTTTCACTGTGCTTTCCCACTACAACTGTGATGCCAGTGAGAAGCAATTCCACTTCACATTGGTGCTGCAGTTATAGTTGAAATGAAGCCTGAATCCGGAATCAGATCCCACTCTAGCACCAGACGGAAGCGGAGCAAGACTTCCTGCAGTCACTTCAGGCCTCGACACCCAATTTATACTCAAGTTTAGTGCTGGTGCAAAACGGAAAACACTTGCAGCAATGTTAAACTTGTGCAAATGCACTATTAATATTCCTCTTTTTCAAGCAACTATCTAATCCATTTTAAAAAATATTTACAGACCCTGCTTCAACAGCTTCTGGCAGTAAATTCCACTGTGGTTGAACTAAGGTCTGGTACAAGTATTTATTAAAGAGTCATTCTGGGGACGTAGACGTTGCTGACAAGGGCAGCATTTATTGCTCATCTCCAGTTGCCCTGAGAAGATGGTGGTCTTTTTCTTAAACCACTGCAGTATGTGTGATAAAGCTGCTCCCGCAATGCTGTTAGGTAGGGAATTCCAGGATTTTGACCCAGTGTCGAAGGGAGGGTGATATATTTCCAAGTCCGGACTGTTCGTGACTTGGAGGTGATGGTGTTCCCACACACTGGCTGCCCTTGTCCTTCGAGGTGATAGAGGTCACGGGTTTAGAAGGTGTTCCCGAAGCCTTGGCGACTTGCTGCAATGCACCTATAGACAGAACACGCTGCAGTCATGATTCACCGGTGGTGGATGTTTAGGCTAGCGGATGAAGTGCCTATCAAGAGAACTGCTTTGTCCTGGATGGTGTTGATCCTCGAGTCTTGTTGCAGCTGCATCCATCCAAGAAAATGGAAAGTATTCTATCACAGTCCTGAATATAGTACAGAAACTTCTGGCATAAAATGATTGATGGTGGCAAGGCCACAGGAGTATTTACAGGATGAAATGCAGGCTTACAACCCAGCCACAAAGATTTTGGGCCTATTTTAACAGACATATTTGCATGGAATTTTAGCAACATCCCCTGTTATGAACTACAAGGGCATGGATATTAAACAGCAGTAGAGGCTTATTCTTCAAAATGGTCATGCAAGGTTTTCCTTCTCAGGTATTACTCACTTTTCTCTACATTATATAAAGACTGAATGTAACAAACTGTAACATTCATTGCAGTTTTAGCTCAAGCTGCACCCAGGTTTTCAATTAAAACATAAAAGTCAGTTCACCCCCTACTCAGAGACAAACTGATACCTGTCAGCTTTCTCCTCCCCTGTGCAATTGTAGGAATGCTCAAAATGTATACAAGGTCAAACAGAAGGAAAACCCTAGCTTTATCAAAGTTATCACTGCCAGATTAGGGAAGTTGCAGATAGATTTCATTGCTCATTTAGGCAACTTTGAAACTTCAGTTGAGAATTGGATATGTTGGTTACATGACTAAATCTGTGGTAGACAAGTGTATATTACAGTATGAACTTTTACATTTGCTTTTATTATAAGTTTACATTGATTGAAACCAATGCAGTCACTCACTACGTTACCACACACACACATATATACACACGCACGTGTGTTTACAAACTGGGGAGACCAGAACTAAGGGCCATAAATAGAATATAGTCACTAACAAATCCAAGAGGGAATTCATGAGAAACGTCTTCACCCACAGAGTCATAAGAACGTGGAGCCCGCTACCACAAGAAGTTTGAGGCGATTAGCATAGATGCATTTAAGGGGCAGCGAGGTAAAGGAGAAGGGAATGGAAAGAGATGTTGATGGGGTTAACAATTGTAAACAATTTTACAACACCAAGTTATAGTCCAGCAATTTTATTTTAAATTCACAAGCTTTCGGAGGCTTCCCCCTTCGTCAGGTGAACGATGTGAAAATGGGGTTAGATGAAGGATGGGAGGAGGCTCACGCAGAGCATAAACACCAGCATGGATCTGTTGGGCCGAATGGTCTGTTTCTGTGCAGGACGTTCTTTGTAAACCTAATAATCTTTATTTAAAAACACAGCAGCAAAGGGCAACATTCATGCAACGCCATGGCCATTCTATTTCTTTCGAGCAAAGATTTTAACAAAATGAAGTGGGAAGCTGAGTTGAGCTAATCTCATTGTGCCGATGTGAGAATCTAGACAGAAACATAACACTGAGGACTCCCACCCCAACTGCATCCTCCAGGCCCCTAATCCACCTATCGTTGCTGTCTTAAAATAGGCTCCTCAATGTTACAAGTACTGGTACTACCACATACACAACCCCTCTGATGAGGAGAACACGTTCACCATTAACACAACCAACCATCCGCACTCTCTTGTATTTACCTGTTCTACTTCCGCCATGGCGCTCGTGACTCCACACGTCACGTGAACGCAGCCCGTGGTTTTAAACAGCAAAATGCGCATGCGCAAGAATCGCGCAGACTGCTGGGAGTTGTAGTCGACGTTTCTTCAGCCAGTATGGCACATGTGGATGAGCGAGGAGGGAGGGTAAATGGGCCGAACGTGAAGACCCGCAGCTCAGAATTCTGTGATGTGAAAGTTAAATCACTGGGACGAGACTACAATTCCCGCGCCGCACCGCGCTCCGTGACGCTCGCCACTCGCTGAATATTTGATTGGATAGTTATAGCTGCCTGTTCCAAATTCGACATTCCAAGTTCCAATTGTGTATCAGCGTTCCACTGCTCCAGCCCTGCCATCCAGATCATTGGAAACTTTTTGATATAAAAAATAGTCCAGTCCAAGTGCTGCTGGAACCCACATCCAGACTCGACTATTCTAATACTCTCCTGGCTGATCTCACATAGGAACAGGGGTAGGCCATTCAGCCCCTGGAGGCTGTTCCGCCATTCAATTAAATCATGTCTGATCTTTGAAGAAGTAACGGAAGTAGTAGATGTAATATATTTGGATTTTCAAAAGACCTTCCATAAGGTACCACGTAGTAGATTCGTGACTAAGGTCAGAACATGTGGAGTCTGGGGACAAGTAGCAGAATGGATAGCAAGCTGGCTACAAACAAAACAGAGAGTCGGGATTAAGGGTAGTTACTCAGACTGGCAAAAGGTGGGAAGTGGTGTTCCACAAGTTTCAGTGCTGGGACCACTGTTGTTCACCATTTAATAAATGATTTGGACTCAAGAATTGGAAATACAATTTTAAAATTTGAGGACAACACCAAATTGGGGGACATAGTTAATACTGAGGAGGACTGCAACAAAATACGGGAAGACATTAATGAACTTGCAGAATAGGCATGTAATTGGCAAATTAATTTCAACATAGAAAAGTGTGAGTTGGTGCGTTTTGGCAGGAAAAATAAGGAAACCACATACTCCTTGGAAAATAAGAGTCTAAATTGGGTAGAGGAGCAAAGAGATCTAAGGGTACAGATACACAAATCAATAAAGGTAGTGACACAGGCTAATGAGGCCATAAAAAAAGCAAACAAAGCACTGGGGTTCATTTCTGAGGTACTGACCATAATTTTCCAATCCTTCGTGAATATGGGGATGGTGCCAGAGGACTGGAGAATTGCAAAGGTTACATCCTTGTTCAAAAAAGGGTGTAAGGATAAACCAGGCAACTACAAGCCGGTCAGTTTAACCTCGGTGGTGGGGAAGCTTTTAGAAACGATAATCCGGGACAAAATTAATAGTTACTTGGACAAATGTGGATTAATAAAGGAAAGCCAGCAAATCGTGTTTAACCAACTTGATTGAGTTTTTTGATGAGGTAACAGAAAGGGTTGATGAGGGCAATGTGGTTGATGTGTATATGGACTTTCAAAAGACGTTTGATAAAGTGCCACATAACAGGCTAGTCAGCAAAATTGAAGCCTATGGGATAAAAGGGACAGTGGCAGCATGGATACAAAATTAGCTAAATGACAGGAAACAGAGAGTAGTGGTGAACGGTGTTTTTTTGGATTGGAGGAAGGTATGCAGTGGTGTGCCCCAGGGGTCAGTAATAGGACCACTGCTTTTTTTGATATATATTAATGATTTGGACTTGGATGTAGAGGGCACAATTTCAAAATTTGCAGATGACACAAAACTTGGAAATGTAGTAAACAGTGAGGAGGATAGTGATAGACTTCAAGAGGATATAGACAAGGTGGTGGACTGGACTGACACGTGGCAGATGAAATTTAATGCAGAGAAGTGCAAAGTGATACTATTCGCAGAAAGAATGAGAGGCAATATAAACAAAATGGTACATTTCTAAAGGGGTGCAGGAATAGAGAGACTTGAGGGTATATGTGCACAATTCTTTGAAGGTGGCAAGACAGGTTAAGAAAGCGGTTAAAAAAGTATACGGGATCCTGGACTTTATAAATAGAGGCAAAGAATATAAAAGCAAGGAAATCAAAAGCAAAATACTATGGATGCTGGAAATCTGAAATAAAAACAGAAAATGCTGGAAAAGTTCAGCAAGTGAGGCAGCAACTGTGGAGAATGAAACAGAGTTAATGGGCCCGATATTAGCACCCGCTATTGGGTCGTTCCTGGCGGGGGGGGCTCCGAAAATCGGGGAATCCCGGAGCGGGTCGGGAGCCCGGCTCCAACCCGCCCACTTCCGGGTTCCCCACAGACGCGCCGACGTGCGCGCGCAGCCCCCGCATGTGGGAATCCCGCAGGCAATTAAAGCCAGCGGGATGCCACTTGACAGTATTTATCTTGCTATTTCAGGTCATTAACAGACCTGATTAAGGGAACATGTCAGGAGGGGTAGGATTTTAGAAACAACTGGGACTGTTTCCCATACTGGGGGAAACACTCCAAGTTCAAATGGACGTGTTGTAGCCATCATCCTGTGGCAGCTGCAAAGGTTTATTTAACAGGTAGGTGGGGGGGGAGACTCTCACTCATTGCAGGAAGCCACTCTGTCACTTGGGACAAAGTTTGGCCTCCACCACCCTCCTCCTGACAATCAAATTCACCAACTTGCACACTTACCCCGGGGTCCAGAGACATGTACCTACCTTGCGGACCCCCTCAGATGTACATCTTCCGGATGGGGGCCGCCGTAGCTGCAGTCATGACCTCCTCGGAGGGCGAACAGCATCACCAGCCTCGCCGGCCAAGCCGTCCACCTCTGACACGTGGAGCTCCACAACAGAGCGCTGTGACACATCCACCTGCACAGCAGGAGGGAGGGCAACCGCAGAGAGAGATGCGTCGCAGAGGGCACTACCCTCGCCACAGGGTCTACAGACCGGGATTCAGCTTCCTGGACCTCTCTGAGCAGCAGTGCACACGAAGGCTCAGAATCACTCGACATGTAGTCGTGGACATCTGCAGCCTCCTTCATGCCGAGCTGCTCCCGGCTGGCCCGAGCACCATCTTCTTACCTGTCGCTGTCAAAGTCACCACTGCCCTCAACAACTTCTCCTCCGCATCCTTCCAGGGTGCCACCGGGGACATCGCCGACGTCTCTCAGTCGTCTGCACAAAAGAGCCCTGCAAATACACCTACACTCACTCTGCAGTGACATAATGGGTGGCATCAGGTGTGGGTCTTCATTGTGATCCTCAGGAAAGGGCATTATTGCACAAACCAGACAAGATTCGCAAAGACGTGGAATAGTGGTGCCAATATAATATGTGATGTGAATTGGTCAAATTAAATATAAGTAAAAACCATGACAAACCCTCAAACACCCTTGTGCATCCCCTTCATGCTCACAACACGTTTGCCTTACGCTTCCTACTGCACATATGTGATGCATGCCCTGTGGCTGCAGCACAGATAGTGGCAGGTTGAGTGAAGCAGACCGTGAAAGAGATGCATGAGAGGGTGAGTATGAGATAGATCCATGAGATTGTATGAGGATTGGGTTGAGTGGTAGTGGCGGGATGAGTACTGGCAAGGTGAGTAAGTGCAGGTAAGATGAGGATGAGGTTTGAGTGGGTGTGAGGGGTGATGTGACAGAATACTGTTGGCAGTGCAGAAGGAGATGTGGGGTGGGGGCAGTGATGTGGCAGACGGAGTGTAGGGGAATGAGTAAGTGTACTCACTTTGGCTGACCTACTTAGGTCATTGCAGCACCTCCTGCACTGTATGCAGGTGGGCGATATGTTAGTGGTGCAGGTGACCTCCTCTGCCACCTCGAGCCAGGCCTTCCTGGTGGCAGAGGCAGGCCGTTTCCTCCTACCCGCCGGGGGGAAGATCTCTGTCCTCCCCCTCCTCCTCACCCCATCTAATGATACCTGAAGTGAGGCATCATTAAACTGGGAGCAGCCTTCCCCCTGGGCTACTCCATGCTGTAATTTTTCCTATTTGTTGCAGCATCAGTCAGTGGAGGACTGCCCCTTTAAATAGAGCTCCTCCAGCTGACAGGCCTTACTGCGCATGCGCAGTCCACCCGACGCGCAGATCAGCAGCGGGGAACCCGGAAGACCAGGTAAGTGGATCCAATTAGGCTGCGATCGCGCGCGGGGCAGACTGATTTCACCGGGGGGCGTTACCCACGTGCCCAGTCGCCCCCGCCCCCCCACACCGCGAACCCGCAGCCCTCCTAATATCGAGCCCAATGTTTCAGGTCGAAGACCTTTCGTCAGAACTGGAAGATGTTAAAGAGTTAAAGTTTTTAAGCAAGTACAGAGCCAGCGAGATTGGGGAGGAGGGGAGGGAAGGAAAGAACAAAAGGGAACGTCTGTGATCGGGTAAAGGGCAAGAGTGATTAAATGTCAAAAGGGATGATGGTACAAGGCAAGGAGGGTGGTAATGGGACAAGTTAAGAAACAAAAGATTGGTCTAAATTAGCTGTAAATGGCAACAGCAGAACCATTACCAGAACTTACTGTCCGAAAAACTGGGAGCAGTAGTTATGATCTGAAGTTACTGAAATCAATGTTGAGTCCGGAAGGTTGTAAAGTGCCTAAAGGAAAGATGAGGTGCTGATCCTCGAGCTTACATTGAGCTTCATTGGAACAGTGTAAAAGGCTGAGGACAGAGAGATCGGAGTGGGACGGGGAAATAAAATGGCAAGCGACTGGCAGGTCAGGGTCACGCTTGCGGACAGAGCGGAGGTCTTCAGCAAAGTGATCACCCAATCTGCGTTTGATCTCCCCAATGTAGGGAGACTGCATTGTGAGCAGTGAATGCAGTATACTAAATTGAAAGAAGTACAAGTAAATCGCTGTTTCAGCTGGAAGGAGCATTGGGGCCCTGGACGATGGGAAGGGAGGAGGTGAAGGGGCAGGTGTTGCACCTCCTGTGCTCGCATGGGAAGGTGCCATGTCGAGGAGAGTGGGTGTTGGGGGTGATGGAAGAGTGGACTGTGTGTCGCAGAGAGAGCAGTCCCTTTGGAATGCTGAAAGGGGTGGGGAGGGGAAGATGAGTTTGGTGGTGGGATTGTGCAGGAAGTGGCAGAAATGGCGAAGGATGATACGTTGAATGTGGAGGCTGGTGGGGTGGAAGGTGAGGACAAGGGAGACCCTATTGTGGTTCTGGGAGGGAAGGGAGGGGGTGAGGTCAGAAGTGCGGGAAATGGGACGGACATGTTCGAGGGCCCTGTCAACTACAATGGAGGGTAATCCTCAGTTGAGGAAAAAGGAAGACATATCGGAAGTACTGGTGTGGATGGTGGCATCGTCAAAACAGATGCGATGAAGACAGAGAAACTGGGAGAAGGGAATAGAGTCCTTACATAGAAACTCCCATATCTGCCACTTTAGTTACCTCCTCAAAAAATTCACTAGGTTCGTTAGACATGATTTATCCTTTACCAATCCATGCTGGCTCTCTTGGATCAGTTCATATTTGTCGAATCTTCCACCCTCCATAAATTTGAGCTTATCCAAAACTCTGCTGCCCACACCTTGACTCGCGCCATATCCTGTTCGCCCAACAATCTGCTGCTTGCTGACCTACATTGGCTCCCGGTCTGGCAACGCCTCGATTTTAAAATTCTTATCCTTGTGTTCAAATCCCTCCATGGCCTCGCCCCTCCCTGTAACCTCCTTCAGCCCTACAACCCTCCGAGAACTCTACGTTCCTCCAATTCTGGCCTCTTGCGCATCTCTAATTTCCTTCGCCCCCCCCCTCCCCCCACATTGGCGGCTGTGCCTTCAGCTGTCCAGGCCTTAAACTCAGGTAATTCCCTCCCTAAACCTCCACCTCTCCTCCTTTACCACGCTCCTTCAAACCTACTTCTTGGACCAAGCTTTTCTGTCCTACTATCTCCTTATGTGGCTTGGTGTCAAATTTTGTCTGATAATGCTCCTGCGAGCGCCGTGGATGTATTGCTACGGTTAAAGGCGCTATATAAATCAAGTTGTGTATTTGTGTGTGTGTGTGTGTGCGCGCCGCAGTTGTGAGCGTGTATGTTTGTGCGTGCGCGCCGAGGTCACTCGAGTAGCCAGCAGAGGTTGAGACCGTGGTCCACCCCTGGGGCCGGCGCTGCGCCGTGGGGAACTCGCCTTGTGTCAGACGGCAAAGCAGCAAGCGGTCCAGTGCCTTTTATATATATAAAAAAAACACACCCAAACCCGACCAGCTGCAGCAGTGGGAATGCGAGGCGCTAGTGTTTAGAACATAAAGTAGCTTGCCGTCAATCTGGAATGTAAATGTACTATTGACAGGTAAAAGTTTTTTCTCTCTCTCTCTCTCTCGGAGAAAGTGGCGCACGTCAACTGGCTTTATTTATTTTACAGAGGGGTCCCTCCCCCTTGCTTCGGAGCCGAGCTCTCTCTCTCTCTCTCTCTCTGACAGCAGAGACGCTGGAGAGAGAGCGAGCTCATACAATGAAAAGTTGCTAATTATTTTGATAAGCTGTTGGGTGGTCGCAGTGCGATGGTAGTGGGAACACCCAGGTAGGTATTGATTAGCCGAAATAAATTGAAACATGAACTTCATGATATCCTGCAGTAAACCTGTTACTAAAGCTAATGTGTATCAAGTTGGCATGTGTATATATGTGTCTGTTTATATATTACTCCCATTGACAGGTAGAACATTACAATGTAACTGGATATGAAACGACAATGTATCATTAGCGAAGCTCCGAGTAAATCTCACCAGTTTCCAGTTGAGTTTTTTTTTCTGACTGAGAATTTAGCCAAGTGGAAAATCGCAGGGCTGACGGCTGAGGCAGGTGTGAGTGTGCGGTGTGTGTGAGTGCTGGCAGGGTCCAACTCGTGGGCATCGTCCCCGGCCCCGGCCCGGCCCGGCCCGCGCGCACCGTCTATTTTTAGCGGACAGTGTCCGCCGGTAATACCCCTCTCGCTGCAATCCCGTGCTAAGTGGGGGGGTCAGGGAATAGTCCGATTAAGTGAGTTTTGCCAGCGATCCCTAACAATTTTTAAAAATAAGAACCTAATTTGCGTCCGTAATTAAACTTTTCAAAGTTAAATAATAACTTACTAATCATCCTCAGAGTGGCAATTGTTTAGGGCTTGACAGCAAAACAAGAATTGTCCGACTGGAGCTGGCGGGTGTGGGCAGCGATTCTCTCACAGGTAAAAACAAATGATATAAAGGGCTGATGATGTTTTATAATTTGCACCGAAACAGAACAGTTTGATACCATGTACTGGAGCAAGTGTTACGGTTGTCGTTTCACCACCCATTTTTCAACATTGTCTTGAAACGGAAGAAAATATGTAGCAAATTAAAATAAACAAGGACATATTTAGTACATTAGGAACAGGGTGAATGTCTAGTTCCGTATTTTGTTAAATAATGTATGGCAAGTATTTTTTTAAACAGAAAGGCGTTCGTTATGTGTTAGAAATGCTTTCCCACATCAATCAAATAACAAAACCCAAACTTCCAACGCTCTGTATTTGAATTGAAATAACTTTTAGGCATTGATTTAATAACTTTTAGTAAAGTATAAATAAGTAAAATACAAATTAAAAGCTGACTTACATTCATCTTAAAAGTATCTTATGTTGTATATGTCAAATAATTGGTCACTAGTCAAAAATTAAGCGTCTTCTTCGTTCCCCCTAAATTAGTGTCTTTTTGGCTCACATTTTTGACAAGCAGCAATATGTCATTGCATTTAGTGCAGGATGTTTTCCACTCAACACTTATTTGTAGTTGTGCATTATTTTAAGATTTTTGTATTGTATATGAAAAAAGGTATTGCAGAAAATTTAACAAACGATTTGGACGTGAAACGTTGTAACATGGCTCATTCATAAACCTTTCTCTTAGATGTTTATAGGGGCAAATGTGTATTATAGGCATATACTTTCAATTAGTGCACTGCATAATATTAGTATTGAGATTCTAAGCTTATCAATAATATTTATTTTCTTGTCCAGCTATAGTTTCAGTTTTTGTAAATATCAGTGACTTATCTGATGTTTTACAAAAGCAGCACAGAATTACAGAAATCATACTGTGCTTCCAAATAAAGATTTATTTATTTATTTATTTGCTCATTTAAAAAAGATACTTATTGACAGATAATTGAATGGCAAATTTCTGCATGTTGCAATCTTGAAGCAAGGTCACTTCTTATGTGCAGGAAATACATGCAGTATGTTTGTGTTTGTATGTGTGTACTGCTGTCATGTGATTTTTTTTCAATCCTATTTGGTGAAGCAGCTTGACTTTTTGCTTTTGCCTCTGTTTGGTGATGATTTTGACTGCAAGCGTTGATTGACAGATGCATGGCAGAAACCCCCATTCTGCTCTTCACAAGATATGTATGATGGATAGCGATCTCTTGGCCCAGCAGGATACAGGGACCATGCATGCTGTAATTGGTCAGGTATGGAGTCAGCCATTTCTCAACTCCTCTCTTATTTTTCCATGGGGGTATAACAGTATGATTCATATAATTCATATTTACAGTACCTTTTTTCTACTATCTGGTCCGCAGTTATTTGCAGCTATTGTTAGTGATATATTCAATATCCCACCCTGACAATTAATGTTGAAAACTATTTGCTGCTTTTTCGTCTGTTTATTGCTTAATATGACTTTATCATGAAAAAAATAATTCTCCTACTAATATTTTTTATATATATACAGCAGTGTGAAGATTCAGATTTGGTGTATGTTGGTGGGAGGTTTACAGTATTATACTAATGTGTCTGCCGTGTTGCTCTGCCTTGTATATTTTACCCCTAATCCAAATGATGTGTGACCTCAGTAAATATAGTAATTCCTGTTGTTGCAGAGGCCAGTCTGCAAATTAAAAAAAACTACAACAATCAAAAAGGTCCAGGTGGTCTGCTGCGTCTAATGTAATACAGCAGAGTAGCTTTAATAAACAGCTCTATTTACTCCCTCAAGCCACCAAGATAAACTGGTCTAAGGCTGCTGTGATGAAATGCCAGAAGAATATTTCTCAAAGGCCTCACATGCTGGGCTTTAGAGCCATTTCGTCTTTGTCTACTGGATACCAGATGGGTCACCAGTGCTTCTTGTGTTGTTTGTATTCTGAGTAGTCCTAGTATACGTGTCCTTTGCTTTTAAGCATAATAATCTAGAAAGCAATCCCAGGCTTGTAATCTTCTTGTTTATCTGCAAATAATCACAGGAACTGGTGGAATTATGCTCTTCTGGGTAAGGAAGGTTGGTTAAGAACAGGCTGTGTGAAGTAAGCATTTTCCAGAGAATAGTTTTGTAAAATGATATATTTATCAAATCACAACATTATAAATTTGTTCCGGGACAAATATATCTATTTAATTTTATATATTGAAGGTGCAAAGAACAGCTATATAGATGTGTGTGTGTGTGTGTGTGTGTGTGTGTGTGTGTGAGTTTCCTTAGTGTAAGGTTTCTGTGAAACGTGTTACTTGGAAGCATCTCAGTTAGAAAATTGACGGAGAAGAGCTCTAAATGTGATTGAAACATGAGCCTGACCACTCGCATTTACCCCAGTGCCTTAGAAGATTTAATGAGCAGATGTACCGTTCATGAAAAATATAATTCTTTTGAAGATTCTTTTTAATATTATTTCTCAAGTGTGAGTGTTCTGGATTCAAACAGCAATCCAGATTAATTCAAATAGCTACGAACTAGAATACATGTATTCTAACAATACTCGTTTGTTGGACTTATACTTTTTATGTTGGTATCTCTTTTGTTTTTCTCAACAATGTATTATCTTTTGTACCATTGTTATTAACTTGAATTACTTGATAATTTAAATGTTAAACTATTCAGGCATTCCAACTATAGATCATGGGAATATTTGCGAATTGTAATCTGGTATATTTTGAATCCTATGTGGTGCAGTACAAGTACCACGTGTTTATTTTCTGCAGAGTTATTCTGAACTGATTAATTCTCTGTTCATGTAAATAAATGGTTTATAACAGCTTTACCATTTTAATAGCTTAAACTTCACTTATCTGGTAGAAAAACACAAATTGGTTTATTTCCTCAAGTTTTCAAACACTGAATGTCAAACATAACAAAGTACCTTCAAGGAATTCCATAAACTAACGGTAATGTTAATGGTCAGCAGCAGTAGCAGTAGCAAATGGCCTTTTAATTCATCCTCTTGTTTGAATAATACGTCTGTCTGTGATGTGGACAACATGGTGCAGCCGAATTGGCAGGCCTGTAATAGGTCAGACAATATTTTTAAAAATTGTACAGGCCTCTATTCGTGTTGCCGGATTTAGCCGACTTTATTTCACAACTGGTCACAATCAAATCACAATGCCATTGTCTTAAGGATACGTCCATTTTTTAAAAATTGAAAATGTAGTTTTCTGTTACACAGTGTTCCACACAGGACTTCCTTCAGCCTCAGAAGATGGGTATCTAATCTCAGAATATTCATCACTGCAAAGGTCATATTTGTTGAAGGAGATGTCATGGGATTTTATGTAGATATAATGTCAAATTGTTATTAAACCAATTCTAAATGGACTGAAAAGATTACTTTCTCTCACTTTCTTTCTGTGTGTGTGTGTCTATGTCTGCCTCTGTCTGTCTCTATTTCTTTCTCTCTGTTGCTTCTTTCTTTCTCTCTCTCACACTCTTCCCCCCTTTCTCTCTCGCTCTTCCCTCTCTTCCCCCCCCCCCCCCACCACCATCACACTACGGTGAAAGCAGTAAAAATAATCTTAAAACAATATTCCACTCTATAGTACAAGCCTTTTTAGCATTGTATTCACTTCTTTTCAGTGCAATTCGTATTTTGAAAATTTCACAACAGCGGATCGCTCATTATTTAATAGCGCTGTTTGGAAATGTAGAATCCCAGCTTGCATTATTCAGATGGTGCAAATCTATTTACTGACCACAAGAATCTACATCCTTTTTAGCATTGATCTTTTATACAAAAAAAATCTGAAACATTCCTTGTACAACCATTTTTTTTGGGAGGGGGAGAATTTTAAATGCTGAAATAGTATTTAATTTATTATAATTTTAGAATATTTTTTAAAAATCTCACCATGACATAAATAATGTTGAACTCTGCACCTACATAAAGAAGTTGCTTGTTTTATTGAAACTGCTATGAATAGAGAAACATTACTTAATGCTGCATATTTTATCATTTTACTTTTAAAAGATTTAGACTCTGCAGTGCTTATAATAATCCGTTTCATGTTCCATATTTGACAGCAGCACTGGGAGTGCTTAAGGAGTTAATTTGAAAGTAGGTGAAAAAATTGTTTTACTTAGAGGAACAGAATTTTACAACTTTCTTACATTCTTGTATACTAATCGTGAAGATTTAGATAAACTGGAATATATGGGCGTGAGGGGGATTTCACGAACACACTGAAAATTTCAGTGTGATTTCATCAATAAAGTTCTTGACCTAAAACACTACATGACTATAGAAAAAAAATCTGTTTTCAATCAACAGAGGATTAGAGGTATTCTGCTCTTGTAGATTGTTCAAACCAGCTGTTATGTGAAACTAGGATCCATGAAAAAGCTTCTGCTGTTTCCAGAATCCTCTTAGTTTGTCAAGAACAATCCTTAACTTTCCTTTGTTTAATTTGCTTTGTTTTTCAATAATCAGGTACCTGTTTTAGGGGGAAGAACAATTTAAATTGCTCAAGTTTGGCTTTTCAGATAGAAATTAGATAAACAAACTGAAATGAGTTTAGGATGGAAATTAAATAACTCTTTATGTTACAGAATACCACACTGTTGCTTATTAAACATGCATTTGTGTAAAATTTGAATGTCTTATTTACAAATAAATTATTTAAAGTATGGTTTATGTGTTAAATTACCAAAGTTCACTGTAAAGAATTACATTTGGTTGTGTTATTATCGGTTTAAGCAGTTTTGCAGTCAGCAGTTTTTAATTTTTGTGTTTTAAGCATATTTTATGCAATTGTCTTGTTCTGAGTGAGGCCTCATCCTCTGAATGACAGGTATGTTCATCAGTATTACTACCCTCCTGTTTATGTCTCAGCTGAGGCAGGCAGGTCACAGCGTCCAGTCACCCTTCTCACACTGCCGTCCCGGGGGAACAGTCCAACCATGCCATCATGATCCCTAGGCCCGAGGGCTTGGACTGGCTGTGCATTTGTATGTTTGCTGGGTATGAAAACTATAATACAGCTCAGCTTGTTAAATGAGGTACAGAGAGAACAAAACTGTCGTGACACATGAAGCAGGAGAGCCGTGTGTGTGTGTGTGTCTGTGTCTGTCTGTGTGTGTTGAAGGGAACTTGAGATTAATATTCTAATCTCTTGTGTCATTTTACTGATTCAGGATGTAACATGACTACCTTTTTATTATTAACCATTTGAAGACGGAAAACCGTTTGTATGCCAAAATAAAAATATATTTTAACAAAAACTCACCTGGTTTTCTGGAGCAGTAAAGAGATTTGTTTAGAGTTTTAAATATTTGTTAACCATATTTGAAATATTCACTACTACAATTTTAAAATATGCCTAATATTTACATGTTCATATATGTCAGTTGTGACCTGCCTGCCTCAGCTGAGACATAAACAGGAGGGTAGTAATACTGATGAACATACCTGTCATTCAGAGGATGAGGCCTCACGCAGATCAAGACAATTGTATAAAATATGTTTAAAACACAAAAATTAAAAACTGCTGACTGCAAAACTGCTTAAACTGATAGTAACACAACCAAATTTAATTCTTTACAATGAACTTTGGTAATTTAAGACATAAACCATATGATAGTGTGCCATTTAGACACTGCTTCAGTCAATGAACTTTTGCAGTTTGCTTGCAATTCAACGATGAGCCTTCGTCTACTTGTCTTGTAGCATAACCTTAAATCTTAAACATTATCTTAAATTAATGTTCCAATTTACCAATGCCAATATTAGTATATTTTCTGCAAAGTGACTTAGGTAGGAAATCTGGTGCTCCAGATGAAAATTATTGGAGCAATAAAGGACCTTTTACTATAAGACTTTTTTCAGTAGTAAAGCAGCAATATGCTTTCATACTCTATTTTTAAAAGATACCTTGGTAATTTTTATGATGAATATTCTGTGCTCCCAACACTTACACAGCAAATCTGTAATAGAAAATATTTTACAAATGAATTAGAAATATTTGTTTAGCTTCTTCAGAATCTGTTTTTCACACGTAAATGAGAAGCTGAGGTAGATTTTTAAATATTTAAGAGGGGGAAAATAGCCACTATTTGTGATATTACTGTACAAGTATTTAATATGTTTGTGATGACATTTCTTCATTCACTAAAATAAATGGGCGGACACCTCAACCATAACCGAGAAAGGAAAATTATACGAATGTGTTCAGCAAACAGTAATTTCTAGGTTATTATATTAATCTACTCAACTCTATTCAAGTCAAAGCTCTTCAAGTTTTACTGTTTACTAAAAATTCTACTGCAAATCAGATGAGCAACAATCTATATCACCATGTTTGGATCATTTTATTCCCCCAATTTTATTTCTGTAGGTAATTCATTGTAGAGTTATCGATGCAGCTTGTAATGTTTCAAATTAGAGTTCTTTAATTTTCTTTTTTCCCCTGCACACAAAGTTTTTTTAATTAAAAAGCACCTTTTTTATTGGGACTTCAAATGCAAAATCTGACAGATTATGAAATAATTGTGTTCAGTTAGCTATTTGTTTTAGTATGCCCTCAGCAGATTTTAGGTAGAACTTTAATGTTTATTTGTAAATATAGTCTAACTCCTGCCTTAGTTCACCCACTAAACACATGTGATTCTGGCCCTTCCTAATTATACACTGAATTTGGCAGGGTCTCACATAATACTCTTTCATCCCAGTATTAGGGTCTTTGTTTTTTTAAATACTGTTGCCTATTAACCTTCTATTGTAATCACTGTCAATCTACAGCAGAAGCGTCCAAACTTTTTATCTTCATGGGTCACTTAATTACACACTGTGGGGCCTCATAGCCTGCATGTAAACAATTGCAATACAAAACGCTGACCACCACATCTGAATGGAAAAGCTAATTTTATGTAACGAGAGAAACATAAAAGCACTCCCTCCAGCTTTGTTGCAAATGGATTTAGAATGTTTTCACAAACGGGAGAGAATATTGCTGGGAACAAACCATTCCAAAAAAAAACAGACTCGTGAAATCCAAAGGAGCAAATCGGCAGAATTTGAGATCTAAACCCAAATCTACAGGCCTTCCAGAGTGTCAGCTCTGAATGGCTGCACCTAGATACTGCAAAAAGAAGCTGTGTATCATCAAAACGTAGACATTTTAAAGCACATGCCCAGTGTGTTTTTTCTCAACAGAAACACTCACATTGCAGTTTCACTTATTAATTAGCAGACTGCACTGATCTGGAAGTTAGGTACAGCCCTGGTAAATTTAAGTATCTAACTTGTAATAAGAAGCCAGGTGACAAAATAGCTTGCAATTTTTTCTGGGGAGGGAAGTAAGTAAAGATTTGTGGATAAATATATTAAAGCATGTCATTCCTTTCCACCCATTGGTACATTCACAGTAGTGATCTGTTCTCAGAACTGCTGCACAATATAAACAGTAAGTTGAAAAAAAAAACATTTTTCATGCTTCAACTGCAAATAATGTACAAAATGATCAAATTGTAGTAATAAAGAAACTCATTAAATCATAAAAAATGAAATGACTGCAGTCCAACAAAGGTACAGTTGTTGATCGAAATTACTATTATTTTGGTGGGGGTTGTGGGGGTGGAAGGGAGGTGAGGAGGTGCCGAAGTCACTCCGAGGCACACCCGGCAATATTGGTGATGCCAGTTGTTTGAGAGCCGTCAGCATCCAGTTCCTGGATTGGCCGCTAGCTGTCGTTAATTGATGCACCGCAGGCAATCATTATTGGTTTGTGGCAGGCCGGAAATCTTGCTCTGAGGGCAGTCGAATCTGAGGATATACGTCTCCCTATTCTGACCACTTTCCTCGAGTCCAGCCAGGGATTAGTGACAGGTCTGGGCCATATTTTATTTCCATTGTGTTAATTTTTTTTTGTTGAAACCAGATGAAACAAAAACAGGCTTTTGCCCTTTGTTATGCACTAGATATGACCTGCACCTTTTTCTTACCCAAAGACCTTGAGGCAAATGGTGAATAAAAGTGGCACCAGCTTTTTGATATATGGTACAGAGCTTATTTAAATAAAAGAATCACATACATTTCTAAATTCAAGAAAACACCTGTTCAGAATGTTTAACAAGCACAAGATGTGTATGTATTTTAATCCCACTAAATGCAGGTTTTGGTAGAATAATCCCGATGTACATTAATACATCAGAAGAAATTAGGATAATTGGGGTAGAAATCTGTCTTGGGCGATATCCCATTGGCCGCCTGTTATCTGCTGCGCTTTATATTCAGGTCTGTTGAAGTCAGTGGAACTGAATATTGAGCGGGAGGTATAACAGGTGGCCAATTTGATATCGCCTTTTTTGCACTACCATAGAATCATAGAATCGTTACAGCACAGAAGGAGGCCATTCAGCCCATCGGGCCCATGCTGGCTCTTTGTAAGAGCACTCCAGTTAGCCCCATCCCCTGCTCTTTCTTCACAGCCCTGCAAATTTTTTCCCTTCAAGTATTTATCCAATTCCTTTTTGAAAGCCACGATTGAATCTGCATCTACCACCTGTTCAGGCGGCGCATTTCGGATCATAACTACTTCCTCCGTTAAAAGAAGCTTTTCCTCACATCGCCTTTAGTTCTTTTACCAATCAACTTAAATCTGTGTCCTCTGTTTCTCGATCCTTCCACCAATGAGAACAGTTTCTCTTTATTTACTTTATCTAAATCCTTCATGATTTCCACCCAAGACGAATTTCTACTCCCATTCATTTTGATCAAAATTCTCTGGCTCGCTTGAGAATTCTTAGCATTTTGAACCCACTATTTGTGGTGTGGAAAGTAATGGAAAAGGGTATAGCATAGATTCTTTCCAGAGAATTTACAGTCAGGCTAAATTAACTAAATTAGCTTTCATCAGAAGCATGTCTTTTTTAATGTCTTACGGCCCAATTTAGCTGAAGAATAGCACGCTGGGATTTTTTTTAGAAAATCTTAACAGAGAAGAGGAGTGTCAGTCTGAAATTTGGAGAATGATAGGAAGCTTACCTGGTGAATGGAAGTTCAGTAAAAAGCCTGCGAGTGATGCTGGAGAAGAGAGAGGTGTCATAGATATGTGTTGGAATGTTAAGAGAATGAAGCAAGTTCCCACTAAATTCAGGACTTTTCTTGATCATGCCGAATTGTCTCTAGTATAGTCAACCGAGGTGTTATACCAAACTACTCAATACTACTGGTGATGGAAGAGCTGCAGAGGAGAGTTTTAATGTGTCAGTCTTGGCTCAGTGGCAGCACTTTCCCCTCTAAGTCAAAAGGTTATGGGTTGAAGTCTCACTCCAGAACATATAATCTAGGGCGACACTTCAGTGCAGTATTGAGGGAGTGCTGCACTGTCGGAAGTACTGTCTTTCAGATGAGATGTTAAACCGAGGCCCCGTCTGCCCTCTCAGATGGACGTAAAAGATCCCACGGCACAATTTGAAGAAGAGCAGGAGAGTTCTCCCGTTGTCCTGGACCATATTTATCCTTCAACCAACGTCATTAAAAACAGATGATCTGGTCATTAACTCATCGCTGTTTGTGAGACCTTGCTGTATGCAAATTGGCTGCCACGTTTCCCTACATTACAACTGTGACTACACTTCAAAAGTACTTCATTGGCTGTGAAGCACTTTAGGATGTCCTGAGGTGGTGAAAGGTGCTATATAAATGCAAGTTCTTTCTTTCTTGCAGCTAAGGGGGCTTGTGTATTAAAAGGAAGGCACCCAAAAGGAAAACATGTGATTGATAAATAATGATTCTGTATGAATGGACCAGTGTGAATTTAACTGTGTAATTGTTTATAGGCAATAAGCTCAGAAGTGCTGGAGGAGATCGCTTGTTTGAGCATAATTGAATTAACTGAATCTTTGTGGTCTGTCCAATCCCACTTTGTGCCAGAAAAAATTCTTTTAAGTTGTAAAATTTATTTTGCAATGTTGCAATGCATGTTTTACTGAAATACGTCCCGTTACATTTCATACCTTCTAAGATAATTCATTGTCCCCTCAATCCCCTCTCTCCATGATGCAATAGATTTATAAACTTGTGCTCATCTAAAACTTTGCTGCCCATACCCTAACTCTGACCAAGTCCCATTCACCCATCATCCCTGTGCTTTCTGACTTACATTGGCCCCTGGACCATCAGCGCCTTGATTTTAAAAATCTCATTCTCAGGTTCAAATTCCTCTATATCTCTGTAACCTCCTCGAGCCCGATAACCCTCCAAGAACTCTGTGTTCCTCCAAACTCTAACCACGTCTGCGTCCCCCACCTTCTTCACCCTGCCGTTGGCGACTGTGCCTTCAGCTGTCTAGGCCCTAATCTCTGGAATTCCATTCCTAAGTTTCTCCACCTCTCTAAGTTGCTCCTTAAAACGTACCTCTTCGACCAAGCTTTTGGTCACCTCTCCTAATATCTTATTCTTTAGCTTGCACTTACCCTCCACATAACTGGGGAAGGAAACCAGCCAGGTTTGTGCTGCTCCTGATCCCTTTCCAGAGTTCCCTGTTGGAAGATAGTGGGTGAGGACAAGGCTGTGCTCACCTGTGATGCTCCATTTGGTTTAATAACACCCCTGAAGAAAGACCACCCGGTGAAATACCATGGAACCATTGTAGCTTATTCAATGGCACTGCGCTTCCGGTGGGAAAGCCATGCTTGAAGCGGGATGTGGATCACATACAGGGCTACAACTTTATCGTTCTGATTCTCTAACCTGTGCTTGCCGTAAGCATGGCTCCCTGCAGGGAGTGTGGGATTGTGGAATAAGCCCATGTAGTCCAACAGGAAAAGAGCAGTAAAGGCATAAAATCAGAAGGCGGGCTGGGGGGTGGGTGGAATTTATCACGCAGAACAAATAGAAAAATATGGAATGTTTCATTCCTGTGCAAATCAGTCCTCTAATACCAGCTGCCTGTTCCTCTCCTGCATCGTCCGTATCAGCATGTTTATATCCTGCAGAAATCAAAGTGGATATTGAGTGTCACAGTGAAGATCACCATTTGCTGACAGTAGGGAAACAAACCAGTTTCTAACAGTTGAAATTTAGTAACTTTACTAATATCTTGCTAGCCTAGGGCTAGTGCACTCTTGTAACTTCCCACCTGTATCTACAAGAGTCTGGAATGTGACTAGCTCGATATTCTAACCAGAAATGAAACTGGGCTGTGCTTGTGCAGTTTCTTCACTGGTCCTGTTAACGGTTAATTTTTCCGAGTTGTTTTTTCTCCGCTCTCGTTATTAACAGTACTTGAGTTGTAGGTCCCTTTGAACGAATACGTGGCTTAAGACAAAAGTATTTGCGCTTTATTCCTATTGCAGAATCACAGCTTGAAACACTTGTGAATCGATTCTGTGCGCAAGTCTTTCTGCTGGTGTCTCTTTGTTTGGTCGCAGTAAGAAGCAGAGGAACTTTGTGTGCTGATTTGGAACATGATATCAACATTTTCTTTGCTTAAATTTCCTCCTAGCTTTTTGCAGCTGTTGAAATAACTGTGCTTATTTTTTGTTGTTACAAGAGCATATAAATGCTGTATTAAAAAAGGGTCACAATTACAGGTTTTTTTTCAAGGCAGTTCTTTTTGTCCTGGAATGAGAGAGTGCTTTTAGCATTTGTTTGGTCAAAAAATTCAATCACAGCCTGCTGTTTTCATTTTTGTTTTCTGTTGGATGTTATCCTTGTCAGAACTGGAAAAGATTGAAGGTGATGCAAAGAACAAATCCAGTGAGATAATTCTGTCACCTTCCTCATCAGCATAATCTCTCTTTAGCTTTCTCTGCCTCATAACCTGGCTATTGATCGTGTCACGAGCTACAGTGGACCAAGACAGGGAACAGAAACAGCCACCATGGCAGTAGCTTGCCGGTGTGACTGTCTGCAGCTCAAAGGGGGGGAGAAAAATCACACTGAGTAAACAATCAGTGCATTTACTTTAGATCTAAGTAATTCCAGCCAGGTCGATGCCTCATGCTGATGTGTTGAAAAACATTAAAAAAATTTGAAGAGCTTGATTTTCAGCTGGAAGAGTGCAGCATGTTGTCCTTAGTTTTTTGAAATTGTTATTTAACTGCTGCGGGAAACAACTGTCTCTTGTCACAACACAACACAGTAGGAAAAGTAGGTCATTAATCCATGTACTTTTATTAATGTTGCACTGTGAAGTATCTGAGGTGATTTTTTTTTAAGTGTACATATCTGCATTGTAAACTAGACGAACCCAAAATGCACACCATGATCACCCAGAACTTTTTCATTGTAACGCTAATCATGTGACTCATTCCATCTTCTGCATCTAAACTTAATTATCTGCACTATATTGTTTCAGACAGATTTACAGATTGCACACCATGTTGTCTCTCATTTGTGTAGTAAAGCTCTCCAATTAGATGTCTTATGACTGTGTAAGTATCTAGAACTCTTGGTATGGAGGTAACGTGCTGGCACTGTGCTTAGATTGTTTTAGACTTCCTAATGCGCTGTCAATGGAAGAATAATTTTTCCTTTGCAATCTACTTAGCAAAGATTTATCGATTTAGTTTTTTTCCTTCATAGAGAATTACTGATCCATTTTGGAAAATCAGATTTTCACACCTTCCATGAGAATGTGCACAGCACAGTTCCCATGAGGCTGCCTTGGAAGTTGACTTTGACAAGAAATCCCTTGGTAGTAGCATACAACGGATATATGGCCTCATTGCTGTTATACATTTTTGCAAGGTGGTAAAAATAAATTTGTTTCTGTACTTCATGTGAGAAGTGGTTTGCTTCTAAGTCTTTGTTTTGTCGGAAGAGTGTGTCCATCAAGATTACATTTATTTGCTTGCAATCATTATCTTAAGTTCATAGTTTTAAAACTTTATTGAGCTGATGGGTGTAACTTGTAACTAAAGTCCTGAAATTTACATTGTAGAGCCATTTAGTAAAGGTTGTATTAAAAAAATAAAAATTCAGGAGAAAACTATATATAAATTCTGTCTTTGTCAAAGCAAGGGTAGATAGAGGAACTGCAGTGAGAGGACAGTGTGAGGATATTATAGCTTCAAAATGGCGTACTCTGTAGGTAGTGAAGTGATTCAGCTGTCTTGGGCTGAGGATTGCCATCTGAACTATGCTGTGCTACTGAAAGACAGACAAATAGCTCAGCTGAAAGAATATTGAGCTCGGTGGCACTGGGTGTAGAAGGAAATGCCGACTGCGTGAAGTGTTCTCTGCAGGAGCAGTTCTTGAATACTTTATTACATATTTGAAGAGAGTATGGCGTGGACTGTGAGTATCCCGTGTGTACCACGAGCACACCTAAAGCTAGGGTCAGATTAGGTCCGTTTTGAATCTTTCTTGCACCATAAGGTCACTGGCAGATCAGTAGTCACAGGTGAACCCTGAGTTCTTTTTGGTTTGCTTGATTATTTCTTTTTGTACATTTTTCATTGGAGTGTATTTAGTTAAGTTTGAACCTGCTAGCTTCCTTCAATCTTTTGGAATTTGTGGACGTATTTGAAACTTGCTTCTTCCGATATCTGTAGGGCATTTGTGTTTAGTACACTCATCGGCAAGAGTCTGCTCGTATGCTACTTTGGAATATTAATTAATATTCAGCTGGAAAAATCTTCAGTGGTCAAATAAAAAGAAAAATATACGGTGCGAACAAATATTTTTGAGAGAGAGAGAGATTGTACTGCTTGCATAGAGCTTGCTAGTAAAGCTTTCTGAAGACCATTAACCATTCTATGGTAAAAGTAAACAAGACTGGACAGTAAGGGAGCAAATGTGAACATCGAACAAAAGGCATTTGGAGCACTAACGGTTAATTTAATGATCTTCGATTTTAGAAAATGCCACTGGTCGGGCTCCAGCATTTCACCTAGCCTCTCTGTGGTGAAAGGTTCATGTGTACACAAAGCAGCTGAAATGTTTTTTTATTATTAATATTATTTCAAGACTATAATGTTGGATTAAACATTACAGTCTAATTATGTCTGGAACTGTATTACTTTGGGAGTAATTTTTATTTAGTAATTAACAGTGCAAAAAGAAAAAAGCTGTCACATTGGTTGTGGAGCCAGAGATTGTGATGAAAGATGATATCTACGGTCTCATCCTTTCCACTTGTTTAGGATTGTCAGGATGAGGAATGTCAGCATTATGAAAGCTCAGCTCTGCTCTTGATATGATAAAACGCTTCAGAAACAGCCTTCTTCCATGTGTGCAGCTGCGTTTTATTTCCCCCCCTTTTTTTGCGCTTGGATGTCAGAAATTAATTTCTTTCCAGTGTGTGCCCTTAGCTCAGTCACTTTTTTTTTGCGGTCTCGTGAGTTTCACAAGCCCAAACCTTAATGCGTGCTGAAAATTGCATTGTTTAACGACAGCATGTTAAAATCATGAATCCTTTCCAGCCTCCCCCGTGAGCTTTCAAACAGTCAACAGACTGTAAAGAATAAATAATAAAAAAGTATTGATTATTTTGATGACTGTGAGATTCAATTAAGTATTAATTTTGCCCTCCAGTGGACCTATCAAGGTATTCAAAGGGGAGGATTTGCTGCAGCTAAATGCATGTGGAGTGCATCAGTCCTAAAAAGAGGAAAATGTGTTTACCTCTTTGAAGACCAGTACATTGATGCACCGAGTCCAATATTTAAGTGGTGTGCAAATTAAGCCCTGATGACAGTGACATTGTTTGCAGCGATATTAGTATTGACTAAAGGAGTACATTTGATGACAGCTTAAACTATTTTTATTGATTAACATTTTCATAGATTATCATGTGTCATATCAAATACCATTTTCAGAAATGAATACATTAAAAACCTGCAGGCATTCATCGACCAATGTGAGTGGACACAGAGAGCAGGCTATCCAGCCTACAAGGAATGCCAGTCACCTGTTCTCCACATAGACCCATTTAGGCATAAACTTTGCAATAAATAGCAGAGGGATAGCTCAGGGAGTTTAGTTCTTCCCAATTTTCGCCAGTGAAGGTTTACAAGAGCAACGGTAGCCATCAAAGGTAAATGTCAGACAGTTTAATAACAGGCAGTTGACCCTTTCCTTGCCTGCTGTTCCTGACATAGGTCAAACTATAATCTAGGAAAGAGAACCCTAAAAGTTATTACTTTAGCTGGATCTTCTCTGACGTGACCAGAAATCACTAGCTTCCCGTTGAGCTAAGTTGTGGAATTATTATGTAATTCCTGTTCATAAATATGAAATGCAAAAAATGTTCCATCTGTTGAATTTTTATTATAAATGGTAGATTTTATTTTTTTTTACAGTACACAGAATTCCTTAGGGTCGCTGCTGCAGAACACTCACTGCAAAGGGTGAAAACTTTTAATTTTTTTTCTTGAGAAAGTTTATGACTGGTTACGTTAGCACCAGTTAGTGCACCTGATGACGACAATAACTGCACATTTTTTTTGAAAGCGTAAATGGACTTTAAAAAAAAATTGGGCTGCATGTCTTACACTGCAGTGTTTCTTCAATCAGCTTTTCTTGAAAAGAGTATTTTGACAAAGCATAGCAAAACCCTCGCATGCCAGTAGATCTTTAATAGGGCGGAGAGTAATGGAAAACTCATTGAATCTGTAATAGCTCTTCACTTGACTGCAGCTAGCAATAGCAGCTGGAGCTGCCTGGGACTTAGATAAGGGAGAGAGTGTGCACCAAAGCTAACCTTGTTTCACTCATCGTTTTCTTTCCCAGGATCCCATGATTTCTGGACAACAACTGAGCAAACCCTTGCTGTCCCTCCGAGCTGAAATGAATGCAGAATCGAGAGGTGAGGACAAGGCGGCCACTTCAGACAATGAGCTAAATGAGTCTCTGCTTGTGCCTGTGGAATCAAATGACAGCGAGGACACTCCCAGCAAGCTCTTCGGTAAGTCTGTTTAGGTATTTGTTTCGAATACTCGTATTCTGTGAAAAGGATCTGCTCCTCTTTCTCTTTTCCAATTGCCAATGCTGCTGAAAGGAAGGGGACCAAATCCCTCTGTATTTTGGTATTATAATTTTCATTCTAGTGCCAACCAAATGTGTTTTCTTTCCCCCTCAAAATTCAGTTCCTCCTTCTCCGCCCGTCCCCCCCAAAAAAAATCAAAACCATCTGGAAATGAATTGTTAACTTTTTAAATGGGGGCTTACAAATAAATCAGACATTGCCTACACAGGTTTGAGATCTGATCTCATAATCCTTAAAGGGGAACTGTCTGAGATTAAAAAGTAAGAAGTCCCAGGGTGTCAATTTTAGCCCAGTGATGTTTTCATGCTACGTTTTAACACCACCTGCATCGTCACACTGTGTTTAACAAACAATGAGAAAAGATTTGTCAAACACTTTGACGAAGGTTGTGCCTCTTTTCAAATAATTTCTGAATGGTTGTTGCTGTTTACAGTGTGAAACTTGTTTTCACATTTTTGAAACTGAATGCAGGTTCAGGTCACTGTGTTCAGGCCATGAAGGAGTTGAACTGCTGCGTGCCTACTGACAGAGGATTTTTAAATTAATTGAGTAAATGTCTGTTTAAAACGGCAACAGAAGGGTGTCAGTGATGATACCACCTCGCCCTGTTTCAGCAAGTCAGTTATGTGATTGACTGAGCTGACTTGACTTTTATGTAAAGGCAAAGAACAAGCGATGTGTGCGACATTACTGTTATATTAAATTTGCTCACGATGTTGAAGGTTGCTGGATATATATTTTCTATACAATACAAGCAGAAAGAATTGGGAGAAAAAATCAATTTGTACTTCTGAACTTTTTTTTGTGTGGTCAAAACTCTTGAATTTCCATTGATATATTCTTGTCAGCAGTGAGTAAACCTGGATTATTTAGCTCTGTCAGAAACTGGAGTTTTCTTTGATTAAAAACCCTGCTGTTATATGATTTGAGATTAATAATGCATCACACAGCTATACATCAAGCGAAGTAGGTGAAAATTTGAGAATCACCAGTTAAGCCTGTCTTCATTCCCCCTGCCCCTCTGGTGGACATGCTCTCTTTCTGTGCATTGGACATGTGATTCAGAATCACATTTGTAGGTGTCTTTGCAAAGTCTCAGTTTAACAACATCCATTTGGACTCTTCCATTGCTAAAGAGTGAGGGCTGTTGGAAAAACTTATTTCAGGATGGCAAAGTGACAAGAGAGCGATCTGTGTAAAGTGTCATGCTGTGAGGTTAATAAATTTTTCAGCATAATCCAAAGGCATGAATATTGTAAGAATACTTATGGTAGCAAATGCAATTCAGCCCATCTGATCCTCCTTCATATCTAGGATAGTTTCTATTTAAATGAACTGTTCAGTTATATAATTCCTGCTTTCAATGTTGGACTACTGGGCTGAATATTAGCAAGTAATTGACTGTTATCTCATGTACTGTCTTTCATTCAGTTACTTTACGTGCATCTAAGCTTTTACTCTCTTTCCTCTCCCATGCCCTGCATTTGTCAGCTATTGTCTCAAACCACAAGCTCTCTGCCACTGTGTGCTCTTGAACCTGATTTTCTATCGCTGCGAATTCCCATTTGTTGGAAAGTTACAATAGTTTTGCTGCAAGTGGCCGAGTCTAAATGGTAGGTGGGTAATTTACTGTGATCCTGGTTTGGAGCAATTACCATTGCCTCAAGAAAGTAGGCTGGAGTTGCAGGTGAAGCGACAGATACATATGAGGCTGGCACAAATGCCTAATGTGATCTTGTGAATGTAGCTCAGATCAGTGATGAGCTGTTGCCTTCTTTACAGAATTATGTGAAGCTGATCTCGGGTTTTGGAATTATAGCCTAAAATAAGTCTTCGAATAGAGAGAGTGGGCAAGATACTATTATCACGATCAGTACTGCTGTTAATAATGTGCCGGGCAAGGGGATAAAATAGGGGATTTCTGTTGCTGCAAAATTATTTTAGTGTTAAGTATTGATATATTAATAATTTTTGGCATCACCATGAGAATAAACTGTACATTTTTCCTTGTTTTGCCTCTGCATGGACTGTTTTGAGGTCTTCAAAAGGAAGAGGCCATTAGGCCCAATAACCCCACCATCTGCCTTGGCACTCTATCCCTCAATAACATCTCTCTCCAGCAATGCATGTACCCCATTCAAACTGTTCACTTCAAGGGTCTTCCATTGGTAACTTATTCCATAACCTTTTGGTGAAAAAATTATACTTGCCAACCGTTTATGTACACATCTGACACAACCTATGCTCTGTCATTTACATAGCTAGAGGCTGGGGATAAATGGTTGCATATCCTACAGGGGATGGAATCATATCATTTTACAGCACAGAAGGATGCCATTCAGCCCACTGTGCCTGTGCCGGCTATCCGACAAAGCTACCCACTTAGTCCCATTCTCGTGCCCTTTCCCTGTACCCATTTAAATGTTATCTTTTTCAAATATTCATCCAATTCCCTTTCAAAAGCTTTAATTGATTCTGCTTTTGATTGGGCATGACCTAACAACCCTCTGTGCAAAAAAAAATCTCCTAATCTTATCCGTTGATCTTTTCAGCGATGTTCTTAAATTTATGCTCTCTGGTTACCGACACACTGACCAGAGCAAATAGCTTTTCCCCATTTATCTTATCAAAACCCATCGGGGGTGAAATTGGTCTTCAGCAATAGCGCAAAATAAGCGATAGTCAATCGGCAGCCCATTTTACACCCTCCCCAATTTCTCTTTTCCATTGAAATAAACAGAAAAGAAAATCGGATGCAGTGGAAAAAGGGCTGCCGATTTGCTTTCGCCCGTTTTGCGCTACTGCCGAAGACCAATTTCACCCCCACCCTCTCCCTTTTCTGGTGGCAAACACATTACAAAAAGTGGGCTTTGCTGATGCAGTGTTGAAGTTATGCTTTGTTGGGACTGGGATCTATACATTTTCATTTTTAACCAGTAGTGGAAGTAAGTGGTATTCTAATGTAACAAATGCCACTGGCTTAGGAGCCTTTACAATGTGAAAGCTGAATGTTTTCCTGTGTTTCTATAGCAGCAATATTGTAAAATCTGTCACTGGAGATGGACAGGTGGGACAAAATGGGGGGTTTTCTGCTGCTGCAAATTGCTTTAATGTCAAATATTGAGACTTTAATTAGCGGTTATTGTGCATTTTTGTCCCTGCATGGAAAGAATTGAATCCTCGGGGATAGATGGTCTTAATGCTGAGAGAGACCAGGGAGGAGATTTGTGAGGCACTGACAATCATTAGGAGGAGTTCACTGGATTCTGGGGAGGTACTAATAGATTATAAATAGGCTAATGTGGTGCCCATATTCAAAAAGAGTGATAAAACTCTGACCCAATAATCTTGCTTTAATCTTGTGTAAAATGTTTGAATTCAGGATTCAGCACTAAACTAGTTACCAGTAGTCAGCATGGATTCAGAAGGGAAAGATCCTGCCTGAACAACCTCCTTGGCTCCTTTGAGGAAGTGATAACCTAAATAGACTGTGGAAAACCGTATGATTTGGTGCACCTAGACTTCCAAAAGGTTTTTGACAAGGAAAGACTTGAAAGGGTACTAGTTAGACTCCACACTGTGGGGATTCATGGTAATTCTTGGGAATGGATAAGAAATTGATTAAATAAAGAAAGAAAGAAAGAACTTGCATTTATATAGTACCTTTCACAATCTCAGGTCGTCCCAGAAGCGCTTTCCAATCAATTAAGTACTTTTGAAGTGTAGTCACGTAGGGAAATGAGGCAGCCAATTTGAACACGGCAAGGTCCCACAAACTGCAACATTCTTAGTGATCCTCTTTTGCTCTTGTATTATGCCAGGTCTCAAGTCGTGTTTGTAGGCATACTTGTCTATGACTTGGCTGTATCAAAACATTGAGGTTATTAGTTATTTCACAAGGACCTGCCCATTTGTCTAGTGCAGTATATACATCCTACCACTAGAGGCCTCCAGTGAGCTATGTAAACCGTACAGATCCTGTTGTCCAGAAGCTTTCAGCAATGATTTCAGTTTCCTGCACAGGTCTTGTGCTTTTAACACTGATATTTTCTGCATATCCTGACTTCCTAAAAGTATGTTCCCAAACTTCGGTCTTTGGAATCCACTATACCCAGCATGTGTTAGCCTCAACAAATCAACTAACTCGTCATTTTAGAACTTTGTTTTTCATTCTCAGGATGTAGGCATCACTGGCAAGGCTGACATTTTATTGCCCATCCCTAGTTGCCCCTGAGAAGGTGGTGGTGGGCCTTTTTGAACCGCTGCAGTCCATGTGGTGAAGGTGTTCCTGCAGTGCTGTTAGGTAAGGAGCTCCAGGATTTGGTGTTCCACAGGGATCAGTGCTGGGTTGTTGTTCACCATTTACATAAATGATTTGGACTTGGGAATCGGAAGTGCAATATCAAAATTTGTGGATTTCACCAAAATGGGGAGTTTAGTTAATACTGAGGAGGACTGTGACAAAATACAAGAAGATGCAAACTTGCAGAATGCGTGTGCAAATGGCAAATTAATTTCAATGTAGATAAATAGGGTGAGATGAAGTAAATAGGGTGAGAGGAGGCTCCAGCATAGACCTGTTGTGCTGAATGGCCTGTTTCTGTGCTGTAAATTCTCTGTAATTTTGACCCACAGAAAGATCCTTGTGAACACAAGCCCTGCTCTGTTCAGAAGTAGTGTTTTAAATTGTAACAACGGGGAATAGCATAAAATCTGCAGTGTGCTTTGATCCCCAGGCAAGTGATGTGGTCAACTCCATAGAAAAAGTGTTTGGCGAGCTTTTGCTCACTTCGGGTGTGAGCCGTAGCTCAGTGGCAGCATCTTGCCTCTGAGTCAGAAGGTCGTGGGATCAAGTCCCACTCCAGGGACTTAAGCACAAAATCTAGGCTTTCATACCAGTGCAGTACTGAGGGAATGCTGCACTTTTGGAGGTGCAGGTCTTTTGAGACGTTAAACTGAGGCTCTGTCTGCCCTCTCAGGTGGACGTAAAATATCCCATGCCACTATTTCAAAAAAGAGCAGGGGAGTTCTCCTGGCCAATATTTATCCCTTAACCAACATCACTAAAAAAACAAATTGGCAGGTCATTACCACTTTGCTGTTTGTGGGACTTTGCTGTGCACAGATTGGCTACCACGTTTCCTGCATTGTAACAGTGACTACACTTCAAGAGTGCTTAGTTGGCTGTGAAGTGCTTTGGGACGTCCTGAGGTTGTGAAAGGCGCTATATAGTGACAAAAATATCCAAATGCATCAATATTTATGTGTGGCATAATAAATAACCCGCGGCTTTTCAAACTCCTACAATTCACTGAACAAAGTGCCACGTGCTTTCATGAGGAAAGGCTCCTTTTAAAGAGCTAAATTACAAAATCCATTTACAACTTCAAATATCTTAAAAACTGAAGCGATAAGAGACAGGTGTATTTGTTCAACCAGCCAAGTACATGGCTGTTTACCTGAAGATTGTGATAGCAAGCCTCACTGCAGAGTGAGTTCTTGGCTGGAGCAGAATATGGAGTATTGTACAGGAGTAAGGTGTTTACTTCTGGAGGGAGAGGAGGTTGCTCAGATTTATCCCTGCTTAAATTTTGCATCTTGCTGGCCAATCACAAAGCAAACCTGATCACAATCGTGCAGTGATTCTGATTGGACAAGGACATGTGGCCTGCCAATGGGAGAATGATAGTAACAGGGAGGAAGCAAAGAAATGTACGTGAGTAGTAGCCTGGGAATGCTCCAGGTATACCCGGAGCCCGGGAGTGCTACATGCGGCAAGTAAGGCATGAGGGCAGGTCGGGGTGGTGAGCAGAGATTGTTACATGCATCTCAATTGGTTATGCCGATGTCACTTGATTGATCTGAAGATCTCTGTAGTACTCTGGGGAGCTTTATTTAATGGACCAATTGGATTATCAGGATGCAGCCTTTTTTTTACACAGTATATAAACTATAAATATAAATTAGATTTCCAAAGCATTCATCAAAGCAGATCATGATCTGAATTAGATTGTCCACTCCAGGATTTGAAGTGTTTTCTTCTACAATCAATGTTTTGTTCTTTGGTATTTAAAAATATTTTTAAAAATGTAAACCATTAAATTATTTTTCAGAGTCTGTTTTGCGTACTCGTGGACATTATCTGCCAGACCAATAGCTGACATCCACCAGCTTGGTGACTTCTTCAAAAAATACAATCAAATTTGTAAGACATGACTTCCTTTTTTTGAAGCCATGTTGGAGTCCCTAATATGTCCTTCTCTGTCTAAGTAGTCATATATTGCATCCCTAATGGTTCCCTCAAGCTTCTTCCCTATTACTGACATCAAATTAATGAGTGATAGTTACCCAGACCCGTCTTATCTCCTTTTTTAAAGATAACCTCATGAAAAAATCGGCTTTTTGATTGACTTTACTAAAACTCACAATTCCATATTTGTGGTGCTGGGAGAAGCTCCAAACTTGGAAGAGTGGTCTGCTGGTGCTTTAAACTGATCCCACGCCACGTTTTACTCAACTTACTAATTTTTTATATAAATATAAGTAAAATGATAGGCACATCAGGCAAAGATTCCCACAGATTGCTCAGTGTGGAGAAATCATAAACCTGTTCTTTGTAAACATGCTTCTGATTTTGCTGCAGCTAGTGCATTGAGGAAACTTTTCCTTAGAAAAAGGCCAGAGATGTTGGAACAAATAATGCAATACATATTTTGTGTGCCTTGGAGGTGTGATTTGCAAAAACATGAAGTGACCTTTTTAAAATTTTCAGAAATATACAAATTAATACACTATAGACTCAAAGTACGGCAGTTACAATGTGTAGCATGGAATGGTTTGCAGACCGGATCAATAATGTGCTTCAGGTAATTATATATATTTTTTAACTTTTTGCCGTTTTTAGCAAGCATTCCACTAAAGTTAGCCAGCGACACTGTCTGAGTGAGTGAGAATCTATAGAACAAAACAAGTATCATAGTACGTTCCTTTCGGCTCATCATGCCTGTGCTGGCTCTTTGAAAGAGCTATCCAATCATCCCCATTACCCTGCTTTTTCCCTTTAAGTGTTTGTCCAATTCACTTTTGAAAGTTACTATTCAATCTACTTCCACTTCAGGCAGTGCATTCCAGACCGTTACAACTCGCTGCTTAAAAAAATGTTCCCTCATGTTGCCTCTGGCTCTTTTGCCGACTACCTTAAACCTGTGTCGTCTGGTTACCGACCCTTCTGCCTCTGGAAACAGTTTCTCCTTATTTACTATATCAAAACCGTTTATGATTTTGAACACCACTATCAGGTCTCCCCTTAACCTTCTCTGTTCTAAGGAGAACAATGCCAGTTTTTCCAGTCTCTCCACATAACTGAAGTCCCTCATCCCTGGTACCATTCTAGCAAATCTCTTCTGCACTCTTGCTAAGGCCTTGACATCCTTCCTAAAGTGTGGTGAACACAATACTCCAGCTGAGGCCTAACCAGCGTTTTATAAAGATTTAGCATAATTTCCTTGCTTTTGCACTCTATGCCTCTATTTATAAAGCCCAGGATCCCATATGGTTTTTTTAACAGCCTTCTCAACTTGTCGTGCCACCATCAAAGATTTGTGTATGTGTGCCCTCAGGTCTCTCTGTTCCTGCACTACTTTTAAAATTGTACCATTTAGTTTATATTGCCTCTCCTCATTCTTCCTACCAAAATGCCATATGTCTGCCCATTTCACCAGTCTGTTTATGTCCTCCTGAAGTCTGTTACTATCCTTCACATTGTTTATTACATTTCTGAGTTTTGTTTCATCTGCAGACTTTGAAATTATATCCTGTATATCCAAGTCCAGGTCATTAATATATATCACAAAGAGCAGTGGTCCTAATACTGACCCCTGGGGAACACCACTGTACACTTCCGTCCAGTCTGAAAAACATCTGTTCACCGCTTCTCTCTGCTTTCTGTCCCCTTGCCAATTTTGTATCCACGCTGCCACTGTCCCTTTAATCCCTTGGGCTTTAATTTTGCTAACAAGTCTATTATGTGGCACTTTATCAAATGCCTTGTGAAAGTCCATATACACCACATCAACCACACTGCCCTCATCAACGCTGTCCGTTACTTCATCAAAGAACTCAATCAAGTTAGTCAAGCACGATTTTCTTTTAACAATCCCCGCTGACTTTCATTTATTAGCCAATACTTTCCCAACTAATTTTGTCCCGGATTATTGTATCTAAAAGTTTCAAAGTTCTCTAGATTCAGGAACCGTCCCTGTAGATTGGAAAATTGCACATGTCATTTTGCTTTTTAAGAAAGGAGAGAGAGGGAGACCAGGGAATTATAGACCAGTTAGACTAACATCTATTGTGGGGAAAATGCTGGAGTCTATAATTAAGGATAGGGTGACTAAACACCTCGAAAATTTTCAGTTAATCAGAGAGAGCCAGCATGGATTTGTGAAAGGTAGGTCGTGCCTGACAAACCTGATTGAATTTTTTGAAGAGGTGACTAAAGTAGTGGACAGGGGAATGTCAATGGATGTTATTTATATGGACTTCCAGAAGGCATTTGATAAGGTCCCACGTAAGAGACTGTTAGCTAAGTTAGAAGCCCATGGAATCGAGGGAAAAGGACGGACTTGGTTAGGAAGTTGGCTGAGCGAAAGGCGACAGAGAGTAGGGATAATGGGTAGGTACTCACATTGGCAGGATGTGACTAGTGGAGTCCCACAGGGATGTGTCTTGGGGCCTCAATTATTCACAATATTTATTAACGACTTAGATGAAGGCATAGAAAGCCTATGACACAAAGATTGGTGGCATTGTAAGCAGTGTAGGTGAAAACATAAAATTACAAAGGGATATTGATAGATTAGGTGAATGGGCAAAACTGTGGCAAATGGAATTCAATGTAGACAAATGTAAGGTCATCCACTTTGGACCAAAAAAGGATAGAACAGGGTACTTTCTAAATGGTAAAAAGTTAAAAACAGTGGATGTCCAAAGGGACTTGGGGGTTCAGGTACATAGATCATTGAAGTGTCATGAACAGGTGCAGAAAATAATCAATAAGGCTAATGGAATGCTGGCCTTTATATCTAGAGGACTAGAGGACTAGAGTACAAGGGGGCAGAAGTTATGCTGCAGCTATACAAAACTCTGGTTAGACCACACCTGGAGTACTGTGAGCAGTTCTGGTCACCGCACCTTTGTAAGGAGATATTGGCCTTGGAGTGCAGCGTAGGTTTACTAGAATGATACCTGGACTTCGAGGGTTAAGTTACGAGGAGAGAATGCACAAATTGGGGTCGTATTCTCTGGAGTTTGGAAGGTTAAGGGGTGATCTGATCGAAGTTTATAAGATATTAAGGGGAACAGGTAGAGTGGATAGAGGGAAACTATTTCTGCTGGTTGGGGATTCCAGGACTAGGGGGCACAGTCTAAAAATTAGAGCCAGACCTTTCAGGAGTGAGATTAGAAAACACTTCTACACACAAAGGGTGGTAGAAGTTTGGAACTCTCTTCCGCAAACAGCAATTGATACTAGCTCAATTGCTAAATTTAAATGTGAGATAGATAGCTTTTTGGCGATCAAAGGTATTAAGGGATATGGGCCAAAGGCAGGTATATGGAGTTAGATCACAGATCAGCCATGATCTTATCAAATGGCAGAGCGGGCTGGAGGGGCTGAATGGCCTACTCCTGTTCCTATGTTCCAACCACCAACGTTAGGCTGACTGGGTTGTAATTGCCAGGTTTATCCCTCTCCTCTTTTTTTCAACAGGGGTGTAAAATTTGCAATCCTCCAGTCCTCCGGCAACGTCCACATATCTAAGGAGGATTGGAAGATTGTGGCCGGAGCCTCTGCAATTTCCACTCTTACTTCCCTCAGTACCTTAGGATGCATCCCATCTGGACCAGATGACTTTTCTACTTTGAATGCTGCCAATCTTTTAAGTTCCTCCCCTTTATCTATTTTTTACCCTGTCCAATATCGCTACTACCTCCTCCTTTACTGCTACAATGTCAGCATCCTCTTCTCTAGCGAAGACAGATGCAAAGTATTCATTTAGTTGCTCAGCCATGCCCTCTGCCTCCACAAGAATATCTTTTTTGTCCCTAATCTGTCCCACCCTTCCTTTGACCCTTTTATTATTTATATGCTTATGAAAGACTTTTGGATTCCCTTTTATGTTAGCCGCTAATCTATTCTCATACTCTCTCTTTGCCTCTCTTATTCCCTTTTTTAGATTTCCTCTGTACTTTCTGTATTCTGTATTCAGCCTGGTTCTATACTGTATTATGAACCTTACATTCGTAATAAGCCTCCTTTTTCTGTTTCATTTTAATCTCGAAATCTTTAGCCATCCAGGGAGCTCTACGTTTGGATGCCCTTCCTTTCCCCATAGAGTCATAAACTGGGACTGATTTAGCTGTTTACTCAAAGGGCTACAGGAGAATGAAATATCACACTGGTGCACTAAGGGATACTCTCTTTTCACTGAGCAATCAGCTGGTTTTCGCATGGTATTTTCCTTGTGAAAGTATGGTTGAGATCGGAAAACTTGCGGTACAGGAAACCTTAGGGAAAAAGCTGCACCCCACCTCCCCTCATATCGGATAGCAATACAGCATGCCATCTTGTCATGTTTATATAAAACTTTTTTTTAAAAAAGGAGAAACAGACAATGAAGTCTTGAAAACCGTATTAAAAAATTACGGGTATTTTAAAATTCAGTCCCAGTTTTGTTGGGGCAGTGTAGAAACTTTTTTGTATCTAATCAGGAAGTGTTCAACATTTATTGCTGAGGGCAAAATGTTTTATTTCCTGTGACAGATATTTCCCACCTTAACGAAGACGCTTTGGTTTATTTTTTTAAAAAGCTTTTTTTATATCTGAGTGCACCCCCAAAATGGCCTCATTCCTCTTTTTGACGTATCCCCCCCACCATATAATGAGCATTGTGAATTAAAAGTAGGCCTTCGTAGTCCTGGGTGTTGATTACAGTAGTTAGGTTGACACTGAATATTGTGTCTTCAGGAAAATGAGTTCATATTGCTAGGGGGAGGAGTGGACCTCAGCTAATGATATACTCGCAGTCTCCCAGTTTTCAAAGAAAATAATATTTTTGTTGCAGCTTGATAATGCTTTTTCTGTAATATGATAAGAAATGTACTTTTAAAGAAATAAAAACAGAAAATGTACACAACAGATCATTTAACATCTGTCAGGGGAAGAGATAAGTTAATGGTTTGGGTATATACCCTTCATCAGATTACTGAAAACTAAAAGATAAGCAAGCGTTTTAGTCAACTTAGAAAAAGGGTGGGGAAGAAACAGATACTCCAATCACAGGGAGGGAGATAATGGGTTGAAAGACCTGCAAATTGTTTCTTGGAAAACTTTTAGATGATATGATCTTAGTGAGTGGATGGAAATACACTAAAAGAACAAAGCAATGTGTAAAAAGATAAAAGGGTGAAAAGTCATGAGAAAATGAAAACGGGAATAAATTGAAGATAGACATAAAAACCTGCAAACGTAGTATATTTTGAAAGAAACGGTTTGTCAATTGAATTTTAATCTCATTATAAAGGGTTTTGATAGAGAAAAACTGTTTCCACTGGCAGAGGGGTCGGTGACCAAAGGACACAGATTAAGATAATTGGCAAAAGAGTCAGGGGAGGTGAGGAGAATTTTTTTTTATGCAGCATGTTGTAATGATCTGGAACGCACTGCCTGAAAAAGTGGCGGAAGCAGATTCAGTAGTAACTTTCAAAAGGGAATTGGATATATACTTGAAAAGGAATAATTTGCAAGGCTATGGGTAAAGAGCAGGGGAGTGGGACTAATTGGATAACTCTTTTACAGAGCCAGCAAAGGCACAATGGGCCGATTGGCCTCCTGTGCTATATGATTTTATGATTATAACTAGAACCATAGGCAGTAGCTTAAGGATATGTGCTTGATATTTCCTCTTGTATAGTGTAACGTTAAATACCTTTTGTCATTTATCCATCATTAAGTAAATAAAATTAACTCAAATGAACATTTGAACATTTGGGAATGTTAAACAGAAAATAGGAATTCCATCACAGAATTCTGATGTTGTGAACCACCAATAGTGGCAAAACAATTTCCAAAACCCAGAGTTGGAATTACTACCTGTAACCTACGTCCATATATTTTTATTTTGTAGATAATATGCTACTGAGCCATTTACTGGTTATTTTTGTTTCCTAAGAGCAGCGAGTTTCTGCTTGTTGTTTGGGAGTCTGCATATCAGTGGTTAATTCCTGCTTGACTTAGTCATTGGAAACCAAGATATAATATCAATATATTAGTTGGAATGCCTGGTCTAAATATAGACCTGCATTGTTCAGGAATGGTTTGTTGGCTGTGGTAACTTTGTTGGTTTCATTGGGAACATGAGTGCAAAGCTGAAATATCAGAGATGAGGAATTACCTCTGGCTGATGATTTCTCACCTGAAGATTAAAGAACATAAAATTACATTGCAGATTAACAGTTTTTAAAAATCAAATCACTGGGTAATAATATGCATAGTACATATTAGTGGGAGTAACAGTGGAGATTGTATGTATACTGTGGTTAATGAACATAGTATATATCATTGGAGAGTAACGCATAGTGGGCGCTAAATTGTTTTGGTGTTACGTGGCCTCCTGAAGTGCCAAAATGGCGACTTGGTTGTGCACGCACATTTCCAGCGTGACATCCGCCGGACGCCATCTTGGTATAGGAGTTAGCGCAGGCATAGATAATGAATGCTGGATGCGTGTAAAGTAAGGAGAAAATGGATACAGTCAGTGTGCAACATTGGGACAAAACGCTCAACTCAACGCACAGTCTTAACCCCAATCATCTGAACATGTCTCAGAGTGCCTGGAGGACCCTCACCAGTGCTATTTAAAGGGCCCATGCAGGATTTACAGGTTAGCGGCTGGATAATTGCTTCTGGCTGCCGAGACATTTGTAACTGTTTTCAGAGGTCTCCTAGACTTGAATACAAGGACGCGGGGACATAGCCTAACATTTAGAGCCAGGATGTGCAGGAGTGAAGTTAGGAAATGCTGCTACAAGCAAAGGGTGGGAGAAGTTTGGAACGCTGTTCTGAAAACGGCAGCTAATGCTAGCTCAATTGTGAATTCTAAATCTGAGATTGATAGATTTCTGTGAACCAAGGGTATTAAGGGGCTAATGCGGGTATATGGAGTTGGGTCACAGGTCCGCCATGATCTCATTGAATGGCAGAATAGACTCGAGGGTCTAAATGCCACTGCCACTTGCTGCCTCCCGATATGCGCCATCTTCTCCTGCAAGAAAGCGGGACGTGTGTCTGGGTGATGTGCCTGTCGTGGTTGAATTGCTGCCAGTGTGCGTGGTCTGTGAGTTGTGGGGGGGCGGCTTGCATCAGTGGTAATGTGTAAGAGTGAGAGGAAGCATCAGATTGGAAGAGTTGAGTACTAATGGAAAGAGCTTGTTGGTATGTGGGTGATGGGGGGTGTAGTCTGTGGAACAGTGGATGCGGCTAGTGGTGCAATTGGTAGGAGACGCCACTTGACAGTTGACCTCACTCACCTTGACCACTCATGTCAAAGCATTGAACTTCTTTCTGCACTGCATCCATGTTCTGGTGCTGTGCAATTGGCATTGACTTTGTACACCACCTCTCCTACTGCCTTTTGGGTATATGTCTGGAGGGCCTCTTGCCTGCGCACCCCCCCACCACTGGCCAGCGGATATAGGATGTCCCTCCTTCTGTCCACCTTTTGCACCAAGGTCTCTAGTGCATCAGCAGGGAACCTTTAGGCACGCACCCTCACAGGCATGGTACCAACTCAGATTGGCAGATTGGTGAGGTCTGGCATGCAGATTGGAAGATGTGGAATTTAGTAGTGCGCAACCTTTATTCAATGTTTTAACATAACTCATCAGTTTGTAAACACAAGGATAGGAGCTGCATCTGTGTTTTACGTGTGCGATGTCTGATCTCTGTTCAGACTCCATGAAGGCAGCAGACTGTTATTTTCAGCAAATAACCGGTACCAGCTACCTTTTGAGAGATTTCTAACGAACAGCCTGACTTTAAGAGATTGGAGCTCCCCCTGCTGGTGGAAAGTGCAAATTGCATGGAATCCTCATTCAACGCTGATTTCCAACGCAGATTGCAGGTAAGACCTCAGGCCTGACGAAAGTCTTGTCCTGCCTGCGCAGGGGCCATTAGGCGCGGGGTGAGGCCGGATCAAGCTGCCCCCGCCCAATAACAGGTCCTATCCAATTCTCCCCCCATAGTGTGTATTACTTGGGATAGTGCACATAGTATTATTGGGGATAATCCATGTTATATCACTGGAGAATAATGCACATGGTACGTGTTGCTTGGACTAATCCACAAAGTATGTCTTACTGAAGATAATGCACAAGTATTGCTTGGGAAACACATGTATTACTGGAGAGTAACATATACAGAATGCATTATAGCGGGTAATGCATATAGTTTGCATTACTTAGAGTAGTGTACACCTTATGTATTACTGGAGCATACTGCAGATGGCTTGTATTACCGGGGAGTAATGTACATTATAGTACTGTGAGTTAATGTACACTGTATTCTTAAAAAAAAATTAAGGATTTAAAAATAAAGTTAATATTTTTGAATGTTCTTTAAACATTTGCTGTCTTAATTTGAAGAAGTCCTTTTCACCAATTCTAATGACAATTGTTTATTTAAAAAAAAAGAATGATTTTACAAAAGCACTGGGTTCATTCACTAGGGTGGTAGGGATCAGCACGGCCAACCACGGCTTCTGTCTCTTAAAATTAATGGATGGAAAATCGACGGGGCTCGGTGACCTCTGCAGCCAAAATCCTGAAGTGTTACGTTGAGAGTGCTCATTTATAAAATCGATCCTTAGGTTTATCCAGCACCAGTAAAATCCAGGACAAAAATATTCATAGCGATGAATTGTTCTGTTCCTGTATGCCTGTAGCTGCTGTATGTTGTGCAGTCTAGTCCTAATTCAAAGTCATGTTTTGCACGAGGAAAATTTTAAATATCCAATATTTAAGCAATGTAAATACATAGCAAAGTGGGAATTTAGTGCTTTAAAAAAAAACTTGAATTATCAGATAGTTTGAAATAAGTGACTTGGAATTAAGAGTTGGCTGTGTTGGCTACTTACTATAACGTATGTATGTCAATATGCCTATTATGTAAATATCTGTAGTGACTATGGTTTTTCGCCTTCCTCATTGGTTATCCCACCTTCATTTGTTAAACACATTAGATTATTGATCCTTTTCAGATTCCCTTTTGGAGCTCCCCTTTTGACCAAACGCATTGTGAAAAAATACAGAGCCACTAGGACTGTTCCCCACCAAATTCATCTGTGGGTTCTAGCAGGCGAGTAATGAGCAGTAGGTCCTCGCCCAACAATAAATAAATAAATACTTATTAATTTAAGGTAAATTCAATCCGTTAGCTACATGGTTGGGAGCCAATGTCCTCTTGGCCTGACAGCAAGGCCTTGGTGACTTGTGCTGTTTTACTCAGTATCATTTGTTTTTTTTTGTTAATTTATTCTATTCAATCAAGTTTACGAATATTGTTAACAAATATTGAATTTCCTAAATAATTCCTGCTTCATTAACCATTTTCTTCTCCATTTGTGAATGGGCAGACTTGAGATTATGTTTGTGCTCTGTTCTTGGTTTTTCTTTCTTTACCAGTTTATTTAATTTAATGTTTTCAACACCATCTAGAAACTAGCCAATCCATACAAAACTGAGCAATGCCATGGGATATCCACTAGAGTACATCAGGATTGAATTAGCGCTCCTGGCATGGAGCGTCGTGTGGCAGGAACACATATTGGTTATTCGGTACAAAGGTCAGCGAACCCCATACTCTGTCTGCCCATTTTGCCACTGTTGCAATTCTCTGAGACGCATGTAAATTAGTGCATAGTTATGTGATGACATTTTCATTTTTTTTGCATAATTTCCACCCATTTCACTCTATTTGCTTTATCTGCCCGTACAAACTGGGCGTTCAGCATTGCTAGCATTGAGCTCTATATGGAAATCTATTTAAATAGACCAGTAGTGAGATTGTAAAATCTTTGGTCCATTGCTGAAGCTTTTTTTTGCTGCTGCCAGTGATGTGTTTGAAGAGCCTTGGTGGTTATTGCCTTTTCATACTCCTGCTGCCATAACGTCACAATGGGTTTCCATTGGAAATTTTCTCTACATCTCTGTTTTTTGGAGGTAGGAGAAGAGGTCAGGCTGCACCTGAGATGTTCTGCACCCAACTGCCAGTATGCTCACACTAGAATATGTAGCTAGAGGCACATATGCCTGTACTTGGCCAAGGACTAGTGGGAATTGATTCACCAGGGAACTGATGATGGAGTTCCATATGCTCAAGAAGATCTGCAGCGATACTCCACCAAAGACACAACACTTTCAATGGTTATTAAAATCACAACTGCACTCAACTTTTATGCATTGGGATATTTCAAGCTGTCTCTTGGGACATTGCAAATATTAGACATGTGAAGCAAATAGAATCATAGAATCTTACAAGAACAACAATAGCTTGCGTTTATACAGCACCTTTAACATAGTAAAACATCCCAAGGCGCTTCACAGGAGCATTAGCAAACAAAATTTGACATCGAGCCACATAAGGAGGTATTAGGACAAGTGACAAAAAGCTTGGACAAAGAGGTAGGTTTTAAGGAGCTCCTTAAAAGGAGGAGAAATAGGTAGAGAGGCAGAGAGGTTTAGGGAGGGAATTCCAGAGCTTAGGGCCTAGGAAGCTGAAGGCTTGGCCACCAATGGTGAAGCGATTAAAATTGAGGGTGCACAAGAGGCAAGAATTGGAGGAGCGCAGAGATCTAAGGGTTGGAGGGCTGGAGGAGGTTACAGAGATAGGGAGAGGTAATGCCGTGGAGGGATTTGAAAACAAGGATAAGAATTTTAAAATCGATGCATTTCCAGACCGGGAGCCAATGTAGGTCAGAGAGCGCAGGGGTGATGGGAGAATGGGACTTGGTGCGAGTTATGATATGGGCTGAAGAGTTTTGGATGAGCTCAAGTTTATGGAGGATGGAAGGAGGGAGGCCAGCCAGGAGAGCATTGGAATAGTCCAGTCTGGAGGTAACAAAGGCATGGATGAGGGTTTCAGCAGGAGAGGAGCTGAGGCAGGGGCGGAGACGGGCGATGTTACAGAAGTAGGCGGTCTTACAATACAGAAAGAGGCCATTCGGACCATCGTGCCTGTGCCGGACCTTTGAAAGAGCTATCCAATTAGTCCCACCCCCCTGCTCTTTCCCCATAGCCCTGCAAATTTTTTCTTTTCAATTATATATTCTTCCCTTTTTAAAGTTATTATTGAATCTGCTTCCACCACCCTTTCAGGCAGTGCATTCCAGATCATAACAATTTGCTACGTAAGAAAAATTCTTCTCATCGCCCCCTCTGGTCCTCCGGCCAGTGAAAATAGTTTTTCTGTATCTACCCTATCAAAACCCTTCATCATTTCGAACTCCTCTATTAAATCTCCTCTTAACCTTCTCCGCTCTAAGGAGAACAATCCCAGCTTTTCTAGTCTCTCCACAATGACAAATGCACTGTTTGCTCAAACATCACAGTTCATCTCCTTCCCATGGACAACCACACCATGAGAATGCTGTGCAATATTAGACTGGCAGAATTCCCGAAGATGCAGTGTTCTGAGTTATGCACCCATTTGGCCCTAGTGTGTCATTGCCCTATGTGAATTGCCATAGGATTCCACTTTCAGTGTTCAGCTCGCCTGCAACCATCAGCTCTATGTTATGCAAATTAAATGCTTGCTTCCCCACAGCTGGCATGAAGTCTTCATTTTAAGGCAGTCCAAATTCCCACAAATATTTGACCTCGACAAAACAAGTCTCGGTGGCTCTTGGGAGATCAAAGCTATCCTCTGGCTTGTGATGCTCTTGCAGTATCCCAGGACAGCAGCTGAACACATCAAAGTTATCGTCAGGCACACATTGGCATGCTGAAACAGTAGTTCAGGTGCCTGGATCAATATGGGGATACCCTGCAATACAATTGGATGGGTTTCAGGCCATCAGATTGGGCCAGTTTAGCTGAAGCAGCATGAAAAGGCTGCGGAAGAGATCCCTTTGCCAGGTGCAAATGAAATTCATGCAGCTCTCATACAGGAGGTCTTTTCTTAATTGGTAAATGTGTCCACTGCACTATTTTTCTCATGCTTTCCGCACATATGCTTCATCTAGGGTGCTTTCCTCTTTTCAACGCAACTTACAAACTTGCCATTTACACTACCCGACAAAACTTTCTCCCAAATCTTGGCAAGTGCACTGTCTTATATTTTACAGTTGTCTGTGCAGTGAATGACTGGGCTGTGGGAAGGTGGAGAGTGGCTCCTCCTACCCCTGGGGCAGGTGGGTAGGGCAAAACCCAGAAAGTTCTGGAGAGAGGGAGAGAATAGACAAGGAGACAAAAGGTGAAGTGCTGTTGCAGTTGCTAACTTGCATGATTGTTACTGATTGTTAAACACACTCAGTTCTATTTACATAGCCATGTTTGGGGCTTTTTCTGAAAGAAAGATCCTGTTATCCAGTGCTTATGTGGGCCTTCACAATTGGCAGCATATTTTAAATCTTAAAACATTGCGTGTGTGCTTATTGTTTTCTATCACACTGTTTGTTTGGCCTTGGTGACACTGTGAAGTATATCCTATTAACCCTAACCTGGTGCTTTGACTAGATATTATCTCAATGGCATAGGTGGCTGGCTTAAGTGTGTCAATAGAAGACTGTTTTGGGTGGGCAGCTGAGCGCCACTGATGGACCTTTGGCACCTAAGGTACTGCATGTTTTGTGGCACTTATACAGACATCATAGGGGGCTGGCAGGAAGGCCTGGTTTACTGACACCCTGAGAGACACCACCAGCATCCATGCCTATTCTAGCCTCTGCTGCTGGGCTCTGCTTCACAATTGCCACTGATCAGCAGCAGATTGGTACCAGTGATATGAGTGACGCCCTTCCGCAGGGTTTTCTCAAATTGACCCATGTACCAGTTGAAACCTGTTCTACTTTTGCCTCCTCCCCTCCCCTCCCCCTGCCCTCTGTTAGTAATGTATGCATCTATGGACGAAGCACCAACAGCCCTTGGGGCCTCTATCTGGTAGAGGGGCACCACTGAAGATGTCCTTGGAGTTACCACACATTCCATGTTTGACTGTAGCGACGGAAAGCCATCCTGCATGGTGTTGGACATGTGGATACTGGATATCGGAGCTTCCATCTGAAACATATTGCTTGGCGTAGGCCCAGTGCTTGCACCAAGGCTTGATACTCAAGGTGTTGTGCAACCACCAACAACCACTGTTCATTCGTACTTTGCCCCACTCGGTGAGCTCCCTTCTAGCTCGCCCTCCCTCCCAAACATCAGGTCAGATACATCCATACTGGGGAATTTAAAGTGAGTGCTGCCTGCTGCAAGTGCTGGTGGCTGACGTATTGGGGTCTGACTGACCTTCCTTTGTCACATTTAGTGGAACACAGATTACAACAGTGCCCCAGTGAGTATCCTTCAAACACTGCTTTCAGAAGAAGGGGTGGTATGGTAAAGGGCTTCAGTATATGCTTTGCTAGCAGTTAGTGAATAAGAGAAAAGGAAGTACAGCAGAAATGAGTATGCTTGAAACTGGGCATTCAGAGTTGCCAGGTGCTGAACCACCCTCCTATTTCTCCATCTCTAGCACTCTCTATGGATTCACTTCCAAGGATTTTGAGGGTGTCTCCCTCATATGCAGTAGAGGTCTGCAGCTTGGGAGTCTGTCATCAGTCATGCATATCTCCAGGTTGTAATAGGTGATCTTATCCTTTTAAGAGTAGAAGCAATGAGGTTATGTTGGGATGACATGCAGTAATGCCTACGTTTTACCTTTTGGCTAATAGGTGTGATGCCATGTACATTGGGTGGGAGGATTCATTTGGGCTGACTGCCTGCAAGGATATGAATTAAGCAAAACTTTCAGGTAAAGGCTGGGGTTGCAAAGGCAATGAAAAAGAAGATTATTTTAAATATCCAAACTGCTTAGTGCATTCCATTTGATGGAAGGTGACGATTGATCATTCTACCTTAGCTGGCATGGTAAGATCATTTAAATGTTTTCCTGCGCTCCACAGTTCCTAGTTTCTCCCCATTTAGAAAAAGTTCTGATTTGTCTTTCTTGGATCAAAAGTGGATGACCTCACACTTCCCCATATTGAACCCCATTTGCCATAGTTTTACCTGCTCATTTAATCTGCTTGTATCCCTTTGTAACTTCCTGCTGTCATCTGCACAACTTACTGTGCCTCCTAACTTGGTGTCATCTGCAAACTTGAAGATACAATTCGCTATTCCTTTATCCAAGTCAGTGATATATATGGTGAAAAGCTGAGGCCTCATATCGCTTGGGAACACCACTTGTCACATCCTGCCAATCAGGGAATGTTCCCTTTATCCCGTCTCTCTGTCTCCAACCTCCCAACCAATTACCAATTGATGTGATAATTCTGTACACTTTCACTTTTGATAATCTCTTGTACGGATTATTAGCGAATACTTTTCTGAAGTTCATATAGATAACATTCATAGTCACCCCCCTATCCACCTTGCCAGTGACCTCCTCAAAAAATTCAACTAGATCAGTGAGACATGACCTGCCCATCACAAAGATTAGGAGGGCATTTGAAAAGTCAGGTCTGGAGGTGACAAAGGCATGAATGAGGATTTCAGTGGCTGTAGAAGTAGGCAATATTACAGTGGGGGAAGTAAACAGTCTTGGTGGTGAACTGGATATCGAATGTAAGGCTCAGCTTAGGGTCAAGCAGGATACAGAGTTTGCACAGCATTGGGTTGGGCTTGAATAGGAAATCAGGGAGGGGGATAAGATCAGGGACTAAGATGAAGGAGCCCTATGGGCCATGCCAGTGTTGAGTTTCAAAGTTCTGGCACATCCACAACTCGATAATGGACAGGCAGTCGTGAAATCAAGAGTGATGTTGGAGAGAGAGCTGGGTATTGTCAACATACCTATGAAAAATGACCCCATGTTTGATGATCTGAAAGGACCAAGGAGGATACCGTGGGACACGTTGGAAGTGACCTTGTAGCCATTACACGACCAGCTTTAATGGAGTAAGTGTAACCGGAGGCGAAACCATTACAATCTGAAGCTGTTATTTAAGACTAAATTTTTTTAAAGACTAAATACAAAGATCTTTGAAGGACAAGTTGTTAAGGTTGTTAAAAAAGCATACGGGATCCTTGGCTTTATAAATAGAGGCTGAGAGCACAAAAACAAGGAAGTCATGCTAAACCTTTATAAATCACTGATTAGGCTTCAGCTGGAGTATTGTGTCAAATTCTGGGCACCACACTTTAGGAAGGATATCAAGGCCTTGGAGAGATTTACTCGTTGGTACTAGGGCTGAGGGACTTCAGTTATGTGGAGAGACTAGAGAAGCTGAGCTTGATCTCCTTAGACCAGAGAAGGTTAAGGGGAGACTTAACTGAGGTGTTCAAAATTATGAGGGGTTTTGATAGAGTAAATAAGGAGAAACTGTTTCCACTGGCAGGCGGGTCGATAACCAGAAGGCACTAAGATAATTGGCAAAAGAACCAGAGGGGAGATGAGGAGACATTTTTTTATGCAGCGAGTTGTTATGTTCTGGAATGCACTGCCTGAAAGGATGGTGGAAGCAAATTTAACAATAACTTTCAAAAGGGAATAGATATATACTTGAAAAGGAAAAATTTGCAGGACTCTGGGGAAAGAGCAGGGGAGTAATTGGCTAGCTCTTTCAAAGAGCCTGCACAGGCACGATGGGCCGAATGGCCCCCTTCTGTGCTGAATGATTTTATAATTCTAAATCATCCCCGGGCTAGGTGATAGAGATCAGGGAAGAAATCTGTGGGGCACTTACTATCGCTGGACATTAGTGAGAAAGCAGGCAAACATAATACCCGCATTTTCAAAGGCCAATAAATCTGACCTAGGCAACAGCAGGCCTTAAGCCTCTCAAGAATAAGAGGTAAAGCAATAGGGTCTTCTCTGGGACGCAGGATAAAGGAACAGCTTTGTAGCAATAAGCAGTTACCAGCATGGATTTCGAAGGAGAAAGTCCTGTCTGACAAACTTACTTAACTTCTTTTGAGGATGCTACAGATATTATAGATTGTGTCACTCCCTGTGTTATAATTGTTTTCAACTTTTCAGAAAGCTTTTAACAAAGTTTCATATGAAAGGCTTCTAATTAAACTAAAAGCCACATTAATCCAAGTTAGAATCTGGGCTGGATAAGATGCTGATTAAATAGGAAACAGAGACCTAATTAGAGGTGTAATGTCAGACTTAGCAGGAGTGGTGTTGAGTTTATTCTCACAAAATTGTGTGCTTCGTAACATCGCGAGTCTCCGTTCCTGCTTCAGCTCATTTGCTGCTGAAACCTTCATCCATGCCTTTGTTACCTCTAGACTTGACTTTTCCAATACTCTTCTGGCCAGCCTCCCATCTTCCACTCTCCATCGACTTGAGTGCATCGAAAACTCCTAACTCGCACCAAATCCCGTTCACCCATCACCCCTGTGCTCACTCACAGGGCGGCCAAGCCTTCAGCTGCCAAGGCCTTAAGCCTTGGAATTCCCTCCCTAAACCTCTCTGCCTCTGAACCTCTCTCTCCTCCTTTAAGACGCTCGTTAAAACTTACCTCTTTGTCCAAGCTTTTGGTCACCTGTCCTAATATCTCCTTATGCGGCTCGGCGTCAAATTTTGTTCAATAATTGCTCCCGTGAAGTGCGTTGGGACGTTTTATTACTTTAAAGGCCCTATATAAATGCAAGTTGTTGTTATTGTTGCTTGGACCCCTATTGTCTCTAATCTGCATAATTGGTATGGAAACTGAAATTTGTCAGATTTGCTGACTACACTAAAATGGGGAGAACAGTATAAACAGAGGATGTAACTGAAGATTTGCAAAAAAGGATTTAGTAGTAAAAGACTAGTAAAGTCAAAAACATTGGGGCTGTTCAATAAATAGTTGGATGCTTTGAAGGGAGAGTTAGGGTACTAGAAAGAGAAACTTCAGTGGAGTGAATGGCCTCTCCTCATCCTTGATGGTTGTTTATGTTCTTAATCCTGTTCTTATTGCAAGTGACACTACTACTTTTATCCTATTTTTCTTAAATTGTCTTCTTTTTTAAAAAAAACACGCACACACCTAATTTGATTTATAAAAAGTTTGGAGCTTAATGGGAGTTTCATACTACCTCATGGGATATATATGAAAACATCCTCCACACTTAACTCCTATGGAGATTTTTCTTTTAAGTACCAACCATTATATTTTCCGTGAAGATTTAAATTGATTACACACTGAGAGCTGTGGAATTCCCAGTTTAATGGCAGTTGTTGGGGTGTATCTTTTTATAATTCACCATTGATGTAAGTTAAGGGTCTTTCTGGCTTGTGGAACAATGTCTTAATTTCCCCCTGTTCTCGTTCAACTAAGTGCTTCTCTTTATTTGAATTTCAGTATTCAGTTTCAGTCAGTGTCATCACAAGGGTGACACACCGATGTTCCTGCATTGTTCACCCTTCTGTACAACTAGCTCTTCTTTACACCAGTACCACCAAATCATTAAAGCAGGGAGGAGTTACTAATATAACAAAAGGGAATTAAGGAATGGACAGCACGTTGAAAAATAAAGAGATCACTAAAGTCACAGAAGTAAAAAATTCGAGCAAGGTTTGATGAATGAGAACTTGTAAGAAAGTGATCTCCAATTGTATGTTTTTAAATAGTTTTTTTTTCATATGGAAAATGGCCTATATTCTACATATAATGTTCTATATTCACAGCCAACATTTACTGGTAAGGAATTGAACTGGAAGCAGAATATTTCTGTGACAGCTCTTGCTCTTGCTCATTTCTTCCACACATTTCCTTAAGACTTGTTCATACTACATGCAGTTGCCTTAATCCAGGCTCAGTGGTTGAATCTGCAGAAATCAGTCTTACACTGCCATTTGTTGAGAGTGCTAACTTAACTTTTGCTAAATGCACAAATCACAGCACTACAGGTACGCACATCAGTTGTTATGATCTTGCGTTCACAAGTATCTTTCTGGGTTCATCCAATGGACATGTATCTATTAACAATGTATTGCCTCCAAAATGTTTCCAATGTGAAAGCTTTCCTCAGGGTCAATTTCTTTTATGCCAGACTGATCTGGAGTGGTGAAATTCCTGTATTTTATTTTTATATATTTGTTCTCGGTATGTGGGTGACACTAGCAAGGCAGCGTTTATTGCTCATCCTAGTTGCCCTAAGGGCACTAAGCGTCAACCATGTAATGTGGGATTGGAGTCATGTGTAGGCCAGACTGGGTAGGGGTGGCAGGTTCCCCTTTTTGACGAGGCTATGAAAGGTGCTATATAAATGCAAGTCTTTTTCTTTTATTATTTAAATTTCACAGAATTTTCTGTTTTCTTTTTTAATTGAAGAAATATTGATTGCATTAAATTCATTAACCTGGGGGTCATAAATAGATATTAAAAAGAATTGCTATTGTCCCGTGTCTAACAGCCAACGTAGCTTTTGAGATTTTGAGCACCCTTTTTCTCTTTGGAAGGAACATACCTAACTGATCCAGCAAAGAGAAGCCTGCTGATCCTCGCTTTCAAGAGCTGAATCTCACATTAGGGGGGGAAACTTTCATCTCTTTTACAAGACTTTTACAAGGGATCCCTTGTGAATCACTCTCCTGTGTGATCTGGAGCACCAGCCTTAGACCTTCCTCATTTCAACAGTATTCACAACAACCTCTTCAAAACTGTGTCAAATGTTTCTGACAGGGACTTCATCACGGTCTGTCTAGTTTTTATGTTCATAACCTACTCTTTCCCTGCTATGTTTCCTTGATTCTTTTCTTTCTATGAATTCATGAAAGCTTTAAAACAGGTGATTTAAAAAAAAAGTATCATTCCTTTCTTGGGCCTTCAGTCTTTTGCAACATCTCTTCGGACCATTTCCTTTTGCTCAATCTAGTGTTCAAACTGAAGCAGTACATTTTATAACCATGAACAAATTTAATCTTTACCGAACTGGTAAATGGGAAGTGCTTGTGACTGACAGAACAAATATGTTTATTAATTTATGTATTATATTTATATATTATTTATGGAATAAATAAGTTTATAACACTACAGTTAACACTACTTCCCGTGACAAGGTTATCACTCTTTCAAGCTGCGTAAATCAAGTGCAAAAATTGAAGAAAAAAGCTAGATAACTAAGACTACATCTTTACATGAAATATCATAATTTTGCAATTCATAAAATGATTACATTTTTCAAGTGTTTTGAAGAAAATTTGCTTTCCACAATAGTGATCAACCTCACTCCCCTCACAAAATAAAACCTCAGCATATAAAGCAAATTGTTTGTCATTTCCTTCCAACTTGCCATATTTATTTTCAGAAAGGACGGACATTAGTTGGAAACCAGTTGTTAAAGGCTGACCAATTTTGGGATGCCAAATCAGTATGTGGGTTCTCTTTTTTAGATGAACCAACCTTCAGACATCAAAAGACAACATAATAAGGCACTTCAACCACAATTCACTATTATATTCAACATCTAAAGGCTCATCTGTTGTCAGTTTGCATTTACTGTTCAAGGGATGTGACGCTTGTGTCATCATTCTGTCAAGGGGAGCCTGGCAGAAAAAAATACCAGAGCACTTATTTCACACACTTAGTGTTTTATGAAATAGGACAAACTCATTCAAAGTCAACAAAAATAGAGGGATAATTTGAAAAAGGTCATGCACAGACAAAGAATGTTGTATTGATTGTATGATTAGGAGACATCATATAAGCAAGTTTACATGGGTTTGCTGTGATTTTGTCGGTTTATTTAGCAATATGCCTTATTCAGCATGTAAAATGGTCGATTACTGAAATCATGGTCTGAGAAAGGGAATGACAAATGCAGTTAACCAAAATAATTCCTAAGAGCAATAATTGAGAGAACATTTATCTGAAAAATAAATAAAAATAGTTTATTTGATTCACTTTTTCTGGATTCTTATAAAGTCAATATTCAATTTGAACCTCCTAATCTTCCATTTCTACCTGATGTAGAGATCATTGATGCTCCAAAGGGTTCTGAAAAAAATCTTCCCCCTCAATGTTTGCTAGTAAAAGGCTTGTTGTTTTCTCTCTGCAATAATTTGGTGGGTGGTGTACACAAGCCAAGTCACTCAGTGGCTCTGTCCCAGTGAAGTATATCTCCAGCATTTATTATCCGTTCCTCAAACACTGGGTGAATTCTTATGTCAACTGCACAATTTGTTCCCTAGTACACCGAGAGTGACAAAAGACCCATTGTTGCAGTCGCTGCAGTTTGTACTTCCCTTTGATAAACTGTGTCTTGAAGAATTTTTAAAGCCAACATAACATCGTATCTAACCCCATAAGGTGGGTGCAAACTCTAACTGAGTCAGGGAAAGCCAGCAGTTCAATACAGAATGAAAATAACCCAAGCTCACAGGAATAAAAGGGTTAATGCATTCAGCTTCAGTGGAGATTTTAAATCGGGATGATCTAAAAAGATCCAAAACGTGCAATAATAGCGCGTCACAAAAATGGCGGCAATGGCACAAATGATAACATTTTAAAGGTAAATGTGTGATTTGACAATTTCTTTTTCTTTCATTTATTTTCCCCCTTCAGTGTGAGAGAATAGGAATTGTTTTATACAGCTCCAGCTAATTCTTCTGACCCTATCTCCAACAAAGTTGCTGATTTCTGCAGCTATCACCGGCGCTGCCAGCAACTAGCACATTTGGAGCTGGCCAGCAAGCAAAGCAAATCTATGGTACTTGGGGTTTTTAATACAGAATTTGATTCTTCTCTTTGATTGCTTAGCTTTGGTCCCGAGGTAATTTTGAGTGCCCTTCACCCTGGCCATCTTTATTATTTATAACATATATTCTTTGAGCACTGGCCAGCACTAATACATGACCCTTTGTCCTTTTAGCTGAATTGTTTTCTTTTGAAAACTGAAAAAAACACTACATGGAGGCACAATCGTGAGATTTCCAGGAATGTTATTACACTTGTTTTATGTGGAGATATACTGGGAGATCTGATGCTGTACTATATTCCTGAATTCTTCGGAGGCAAGAAACACATTTGTTACAGTTTTTAGTTCTGTGTTTGAAGCGGGAAGGCTATTCGGTGTACGATAACCATATCCTGTGACGTGTGCATTGGTCAAATTTCATTGCACCTTTCGCCCCACGTGCATTTGTTAAAAAAAAATTTCTCTCAAAGGTGGGAATAGGCGGAAAACCAAATCATTTCTTGCCCCGTGCACGCAAAGAAGTGGGGCATGAAACAACATCAGCAGCAAATCCCCTGGGGACAGGGCAAAGTAACCATAGACAACCCAGGGGTCTGGCCTTCATGAATAATGCCTGTCAGTTCTGATGGCTAATGACTGAAACTGGATCCTTTACCATCAGCTGCTTTTAATTTTACTACATTGTACAAATTGTACTGATGCAATTCGAAGTGACAGCTACCATTTCAGCTTTTCTCATCAACAGCTTGTGAGCTGAATGGGAGATATATTGTCATTTTTCTTCTTTTGGAAATATTAATTTTGTGCAAATACAGCAGGTGTTATGTGTTCTAATTTGTTGATATCAAAGGAAACAATGAGCAATCCTCTCTTTTAAAACAAGGCATGTTTCCCTTCACCTAACTGCACACTTTTCATACATTAAAACTGCATAGAAACCTTGGAAGTCAACAGTCACCCTCACGTGGATGACTTGGCTATTACAGAGCAGCTTTTATCAGTTCTGTGCAAGGAATGTTTAGATTAAGCTGGATGATTTGCATTTTTTTAAAGTTAATTTACACAAACAATTCGGCCTTTTCTGTAAATCTGCAGTACAAAAATTATACATGTTACTTAAAACTTTGAGATCTTATCTGGAATATGTTGAGTTATTTTGTTCCTAAACTCTGATACACAAGAGCAGTAATGATAAGAGGCTGTGAGGGTTCTGTCAGTATTGTGAATTGTGCCCTGTCAGTCCATGTACTTTCCAATGTACCTTCTCTGCTTGTTTAAAAAATATGCAGCTAAAAACCCCAAACGATAGAAGGTTAAGAATATCAGAGCAGGTTAACGGGAGATTTAATAGAGATGTTCAAAATTATGAAGGGTTTTGATAGAGTAAATATGGAGAAACTGTTTCCACTGACAGGAGGGTCGGTAACCAGAGGACACAGGTTTAAGATAATTGGCAAAAAAACCGGGGGGGAGATGAGGAGAATTTATTTTTACGCAGCGAGTTGTTATGATCTGGAATGCACTGCCTGAAAGGAGGGTAGAAGCAGATTCAATAGTAACTTTCAAAAGGGAATTGGATAAATACTTGAAAAGGAATAATTTGACAGGCTGTGGGGAAAGAGCAGGGGTGTGGAACTAATTGCATAGCTCTTTCAAAGAGCCGGCACAGGCAATTTGGGCCAAATGGCCTCCCTCTGTGCTGTAAGATTCTACGATTCTATGATAGCCTAGTTCTCGGAAATTTCTGCACCGATATTTATAGTTGAAGGACTCTTTGTTCCGAAAAGGCCACATATGAGTAGCTCTCTTTTTTTTAATGATGGATTTATTTTTTTTGATAAACAAATAATTTCACAAAGTATGAGAAATAGTTCTCAAACTAGTCATTTAGGTGAGGGTTGATAGGCTGTTGGTTACTGGCACCTGCTGCCTTTATCAGCTGCATGTGGGAAGGCCTTTTACTTTATTTGGCTGCAGGTGAACGTAAGGAATGTAGCACTTTCACACTCCAGGAAGCATGACATTCCTTGTTACCAGTCAGAGTAAAGGCTAATTGAGAAATATGTATGAAAACTGTAATGAGTAGCATTTACATGTATTGATTAGAAACGGGGCTACTGGCTCGCATTTATCACCCGCAGCAGCTGTGAAATTTTCCCCACGTCAGTCGGCACAGCTCATATTCCTGCTCCTCTAGTTATTTATTGCTTTTTTTTTCCGAAACCAGAATTCTGACCCACCAGCTGGAATGGGCTGGTAATTATTGCAACTGCACCACCAGCTGCCAAATCGCTGGAGTGAAAAATTCCTTCCTGCGTTTCCCGATTTTTACATTAGAACTGCATAATCATATTTGACGAATAATTAACCTGGGTTAATACTTCAGGGAGCCTTTGCAAGTAAATTGATAAGCTGCACGCACTAACCGCTCACAAGGGTGTTAAGCTCTAGGGCCATTTCAAATGATTGCCAAATGCAACATAGAACCGTTTTGTTTTGAGCACGTGTGTAAATTATTGCTGCTAATCTGACTGCTGGTTACACAGTTTAGTGAATCTCACTTCACACATGAGTGGCATGTTTGCAGTGCTACATGTGTGTTTCAGTTTCAGTGGCTAATACTCTGACTTAGGTTGCATATTTCACATGAAGTATAGATTTACTTTTTGCAGTTTCAGCTAATATTTTTAATTAAACACTTCTACATAATGTTTAACCTGGCCTGTTCATTCAAATATGTGATTTGTGAATAATAGCTTTCATTCATCCCACAGGTGTGATTTCCCCTAATGACATTGTCCACTGTCTGAATTCCTACAGATCTTCATTGTATTTTGTAATCCATTGGATCGCAGGATTAGATCAGTACTGGGGCAATTTGCCCCTCGCTAACCGAAAGAGAAACATAATCAATTATTTTGAAAAAGCGATTTGTAAGGGGACCTAGTAACAGCCTGCGATGTTGACAGTTCACACCGAGTTACATACTCTATGGCTCAGATATCCAAAGTACTGCTCTGGGTTAAAGGTTGATTAATGCAGTTGTTGCAGTTTGTACCATAAAGCTTCAGAAACATGCAGTCCAAAGAATTATTTTCCGTAAAAGTTTGAATCGGTAATTAGTTGTTTAGCTTAAAGATGAAAGATACAGAGAAATAACTATAATGCAGGGGGAAACAAATTCGACAAGGGCCATTTTCGGGCGCGGGTAGCATGATGCGATATTACCTCACGCCCAATGGCCCCTATGCAGGCAGCACGTGAATTTTGCGCTGCCTGCTTCTTACCATGGTATCTCCGTACAGCCAGCACTACCCACACTGCTGAGAGGCTGCACGGAGAATGAGGACGTCGGAAATGGGATGTGCTCAGTGCACGTCATCGGCACCTGCACCTCTTAAAGGTGCAGGGGCACATTTTTAATAGGACATGCGCAGTCCACTAGGAGGAGGGAAAGATGGCCGCAAGAATGGCAGGACCGGCACGAGAGAGGGCCACACACGTCTCTGATAATGCACTAGAGGCCCTGGTGGAAGGGGTGAAAGAAAGGAGGGCCAACATGTACCCACAGGGTGGCAGGAGACCCTCCAGACTGCAGTTCCACAGGCATTGACAGGCTGTGGCACAGGAAGTGAATGCCAGGAGCATGGCACCATGCACATGGGTGCAGTGCCGAAAGAAGTTCAATGATTTGACACGAGTGGTCAAGGTGAGTGAATGCAAGTGTCAAGTGGCACATCCTACCAACTGCACCACTGCTCCACGCATCACACTCCCAGTCACCCACCCACCAACAAACACTGCCCATCCATACGCAACGCTGCACTTGGCATGCTGCATCTCACCCACACATAATACCACACTTGCAGGCCATACAACCACCACTCACAGGTCACACACACTGGCAGCTATTTGACCACGTCAGGCCTATCACCCGCACACCTTGCAGGACACTCACTGACACACTGTCCTCTGTTGCAGGAGAAGATGGCGCATAACAGCAGGCAGCAGGAAAGACCTGAGGGTGGATGGGGATGATTACATATCCTCACCCTCCTAGAGGAGACAGTGCTTTGGATCATTGGGCGGCTGTCGCTGCAGCTGTGACAACATGCTGCCCTGGAGGTCCCGACGAAGGGGGTCTCTGTATAGCTAATGCTCCTTTTCCTTTCCCACATCTCCCTCCTCCCATAATCTTTTCTGACTCACGTACTGCAGATGCTGTCGGCACACACGTCTTACTTGCTCCTCTCCCCGCTCCACAACTCAACCTGTTTTTCTTTGTCATTGCAGATACCCAAGAACACATGGCATCCGAGAAGGAGGTGGAGGGGGACACTGAAGCCACACCGTCACTCGATCTGACACTTGCTTTCACCAGCTCAGAGATTGACACTGCGCATCCATTAGAGGCTATTTTACAGGAGAGATCTGCACGTGGTGAGACACCAGGCAAAAGTGCGCAGGAGCTGGGGCGGGGGGACCGAATACCACAGGTGTCAGCTCGCCAGAGGGCGAGGTCGCTCACTAGTTCTGCTGCAGAGGAGTCAGATGAGGACTTCGATGGGCCAGGCTACAGAAGAAAACTGATGGTCGTACACCATCAAATGCTTGGGGCATTGGAAAGCCTGCCATAAAGCCTGCGAACAATGAGAAGGGGCATGGAGGAGTCCAACTCCAACTTGGCACAGGGCTTTGCACAGAGCTTGGAGTCCATCCTTTCCAACATGGAATGGGTGGTCACCTCCATCTGTGGAACCCACCATGATGGAGCGTCTGATGGCCGATGTTGCGGCTTCCATTGCAGCACAAACCGATGTTATCAAAGGTCTGCAAGCTACGGTTGCTGTTCTGACTGCTGCAATGCCAGCTCAGACTGTTGCTATTGTAGCTCTGGGGACCACTGTGAATCGGGGCTTCCAGGGTGTCTCAGCACTCCAGCAATCTGTTCTCCAGCTGTTCACCAGGATTGCTGAGGCGCCGCCCCGGGAGAGTGACAGTGGCACCATGGCAGTTGGACCTGCTGTCCTTTCTCAGGATGACAGCATTCCTGCTCCCACCCCTGCCATTCCGCCAGTACCCCTGTTGTTGCCTATCAGCCAGCCAGGCCAGACTGCTGCAGCCAATGCTGAGATGGTGCAGTCTGAAGCTGGGCTCTCCCGGCCCAGAGCTGCTCGAGATCGTCCTCTAAGGCCATCTGCCTGCTCCTACATTGAAGGCCAGCAGCCTCCCACCACCCATGCTCCAGCCACTGGGGAAGCAACTCATAGGAGCACGAGGATCGGTAAAGGCACATGAACAACAGGCACAAAGGAAATACACAAGGGTGAATAGTTCTGTTCTGTTTCCATAATTTCATTTATTCATTGATAAATGTGACTTTGAATTTCCATGTGGTGTTGGTTTTTATTTGTGCGATGAGCTGAGGGGGGAAACCAATGTGCAATCAGATGGAGGGCAATTTGATTGTCTTGTGGGGGCGGAAAGGTGGGGAGGGTAGGACTGTTGATGACCTGGGGGATGTAGTTGACATTATTGATAGCAGGCACGGATCAGGCAAGCACGCAGAGCCCTTGCAGATAAGGTGTATGGTTCCTGTTGCACCCTTGCATCTTCCTCCACTTCCTCTTCCGGCTCCTTCCACCCCCTCCTCCTCCTCCTACTCAGCCTCTTCCTCTTCCTCCTCCTTCTCACGCATCACCTCCTCCTCCTCCTCATCCTCCTCTACCTTTGGCTCAGGGTCTTCTCCGATCATTAGTGTCAAAGGTTGCTCCCTCATGATAGCGAGGTTGTGCAGCATGCAGCATACCACCACGAATCTTCCCACCTGCTCAGCGGAGTACTGCAGGGCTCCTCCAGATTGGTCCAGGCAGTGGAAACCTTGTTTGAGGAGGCCTATGGTGTGCTACACAACGTTGATTGTGGCAACATGGCTCTCATTATAGGCCTGCTGTGCACGTGTGCATGGGTTCCTGACTGGAGTCAAGAGCCATGGCATGAGTGGATAGCCCTTGTCGCCCAGTAGCCAGCCTTTGACTTGCCGAGGCGGGTGAAAGATAGCTGGCACGTTGGACTGCCGCATGACGAAGACGTCGTGACTGCTTCCAGGGTAGCGGGCATCGACCTCCATGATTCAGAGCAATGCATGCAGTTTATGGCACCCTGCACCATGGAGAAGCCAGCAATGCGAGTGAACCTCCGTGCGCACTCGTTCTGCTTGTCTCTGGGAGAGGGAAGGTGATGAACCTGTTCCTCATCTGGTACAATGCGTCTGTGACCTCCCTAATGCAGCAGTGTACCGCATACTGTGAGATGTTGCACATGTCACCAGCAGAGGCTTGACATGATCCTGAGCCTAGAAATTCAGCGCCACGGTGACCTTCACAGCCACAGGCAATGCTGTCCTTGCCCTGCTCTGAGGCTGCAGTTGTGGCCGCACCAGCTGAAAGATCTCGGTGACAGCTTCCTTGGTCATCCTCAGGCGTCGGATGACATCCTCCTTGGTCATGTTGAGGTAAGAGAATTGGTCCCGGAAGACCCTCATTGGATATGGCCTCCTGCTCAGTGCCCTGATCCTCCCCGTAGTCCCTCTCCTCGCAGCTTGACCTGCTATGCGTAGCCTCTCTGCATGCTCCCATTCGTTCTCAACACCCAGCAGGAGCCCTAGCAGACCACCCATGGTTGCCAGGCATGTTGTTGAATCATGGTTGTAACTTTCCAAACCGTAAGGCAGTACTTGCCAAGCTACTCTCAAATGTACTCTAGGAACTCTCAGTAAGTACAGGGAGCTTCAAAAAACACTTCCTATTCCACCAGCAGTCAGAAGCAATAATCCAACACCTGCAACACCTGCATGGTCCCTTTAAATAGCGCTGGTGGCCGGGGGGGGGGGGGTCCTCCTGGCACTGTAAGACACATTCAGGTGGTTGGGGTTAAGACTGTGCGTTGAGTTGAGCATTAAGTGCCAAAATGGTGTCTATCACTTTAAATCAGGATTGCACGCATTTTCTTCCTACTTTACTTGCTGGGTATTTGCGCATGCGCTAACTGCTATACCAAGATGGCGATCGGCGCACATCACTCTGGAAACATGCGTGTGCAGCCAAGACGCCATCTTGGATGTTGGGGAGGCCGGGTAGCGCCGAAACAACGGGCGCTACATGACCCAATCTAGCGCTCAAGATGTCTCCATTCATATGTTTGAAGGTATTTAACACGAGTAGTCCAGTGAAATGCAGTGTCTCACTTACAGTGCAGCTCCGGGGAGATGGAATACTGAGATGGTTTGTTTTGAGAATATTGGAAGCAACATTTGGGGTCAGACTCTGTTCTTTGCTTTTGGCGCTGTGAGTTCTTATTTTGTATATTGACAGAATCAGACAGGACCTCTATGTTAGCAGTTATCTGAAAGATAGCACCAAAGACAGTTTTGTGCCTCTCCCCCTCAATTTCTACACTGAGGTGTTTGCATCAGGAATGAGTTTAGGTTTTGCAGGGATGGTCTTAAACCTACTACTTTCTGATCCGAGGGGAGATTAAAAAAGCGAACATGCATTTATATCTGCCCTTTTATCCTCAGGATATCCCAACGTACTTTCTTTTGAAGTGCGGTCACTGTTCCGCAGGTTGATTATGCCATTTGATCAAAGTATCATAGTATGGTACAGCACAGAAGGAGGTCATTTGGCCCACCGTGCCTGTGCCAGCTCTTTGAAAGAGCTATTCAATTAGTCCCACTCCCCTGCTCTTTCCCCGTAGCCCTGTAAATGTTTTCCCTTCAAGTATTTATCCAATTCCCTTTTGAAAGTTACTATTGAATCTGCTTCCACCACCCTTTCAGGCAGTGCATTCCAGATCATAACAACTCGCTGGGTAAAAAAACATTTTCTCATGTTGCCTCTGGTTCTTTTGCCAATCACCTTAAATCTGTGTCCTCTGGTACCGTGCCTTCTGCCACTGGAAACAGTTTATCCTTATTTACTCTATCAAAACCGTTTTATGACTTTGAACACCCCTGTCAAATTTCCTCTTAACTTTCTCTGCTCTAAGCAGAACAACCCCAGCTTCTCCAGTCTCTCCACATAACTGAAATCCCTCCTCCCTGGAGGGAGGAGGGATGGTTAGTAAGTTTGCAGATGACACCAAGATTGGTGGCAGTGTGGACAGTGAAAGAGAGAAATCAGGAGGGCAAAAAGGGGATATGAGATTGCTTTGGCAGATCAGGCAAAGGTGAATCCAAAGAGCTTCTACAAATACATAAAGGGCAAAAGGGTAACTAGGGAGAGAGTAGGGCCTCTTAAGGATCAACAAGGTCATCTATGTGCGGAACCACAAGAGATGGGTGAGATCCTGAATGAATATTTCACATCGGTATTTACGGTTGAGAAAGGCATGGATGTTAGGGAACTTGGGGAAATAAATAGTGATGTCTTGAGGAGTGTACATATTACAGAGAGGGAGGTGCTGGAAGTCTTAACGCGCATCAAGGTAGATAAATCTCCGGGACCTGATGAAATGTATCCCAGGACGTTATGGGAGGTTAGGGAGGAAATTGCGGGTCCCCTAGCAGAGATATTTGAATCATCCACCGCTACAGGTGAGGTGCCTGAAGATTGGAGGGTAGCAAATGTTGTGCCTTTGTTTAAGAAGGGCGGCAGGGAAAAGCCTGGGAACTACAGACCAGTGAGCCTGACATCTGTAGTGGGTAAGTTGTTAGAGGGTATTCTGAGGGACAGAATCTACAGGCATTTGGAGAGGCAGGGACTAATTAGGAACAGTCAGCATGGTTTTGTGAGAGGAAAATCATGTCTCACGAATTTGATTGAGTTTTTTGAAGGGGTAACCAAGAAGATAGATGAGGGCTGTGCAGTAGACGTGGTCTACATGGACTTCAGCAAAGCATTTGACAAGGTACCGCATGGTAGGTTGTTACATAAGGTTAAATCTCATGGGATCCAAGGTGAGGTAGCCAATTGGATACAAAATTGGCTTGACGACAGAAGACAGAGGGTGGTTGTCGAGGGTTGTTTTTCAAACTGGACGCCTGTGTCCAGCGGTGTGCCTCAGGGATCGGTGCTGGGTCCGCTGTTATTTGTTATTTATATTAATGATTTGGATGAGAATTTAGGAGGCATGGTTAGTAAGTTTGCAGATGACACCAAGATTGGTGGCAGTGTGGACAGTGAAGAAGGTTATCTAGGATTGCAACGGGATCTTGATAAATTGGGCCAGTGGGCCGATGAATGGCAGATGGAGTTTAATTTAGATAAATGTGAGGTGATGCATTTTGGTAGATCGAATCGGGCCAGGACCTACTCCGTTAATGGTAGGGCGTTGGGGAGAGTTATAGAACAAAGAGATCTAGGAGTACAGATTCATAGCTCCTTGAAAGTGGAGTCACAGGTGGATAGGGTGGTGAAGAAGGCATTCAGCATGCTTGGTTTCATTGGTCAGAACATTGAATGCAGGAGTTGGGATGTCTTGTTGAAGTTGTACAGGGCATTGGTGAGGCCACACTTGGAGTACTGTGTACAGTTCTGGTCACCCTATTATAGAAAGGATATTATTAAACTAGAAAGAGTGCAGAAAAGATTTACTAGGATGCTACCGGGACTTGATGGTTTGACTTACAGGGAGAGGTTAGACAGACTGGGACTTTATTCCCTGGAGAGTAGGAGGTTAAGGGGTGATCTTATAGAAGTCTATAAAATAATGAGGGGCATAGATAAGGTCGATAGTCAAAATCTTTTCCCAAAGGTAGGGGAGTCTATAACGAGGGGGCACAGATTTAAGGTGAGAGGGGAGAGATACAAAAGGATCCAGAGGGGCAATTTTTTCACTCAAAGGGTGGTGAGTGTCTGGAACGAGCTGCCAGAGGCAGTAGTAGAGGCGGGTACAATTTTGTCTTTTAAAAAGCATTTGGACAGTTACATGGGGAAGATGGGTATCGAGGGATATGGGCCAAGTGCAGGCAATTGGGACTAGCTTAGTGGTATAAACTGGGCGACATGGACATGTTGGGCCGAAGGGCCTGTTTCCATGTTGTAACTTCTATGATTCTATGATTCTATGATTCTAACTATTCTAGTAAATCTCTTCTGCACCCTCTCTAGGTCTTTGACATTCTTCCTAAACTGTGGTGTCCAGAATTGAGCACAACACTCCAGCCGAGGCCTAACCAGTGTTTTATAAACATTTAGCATAACATCTTTGTCTATGCCTCTATTAATAAAGCCAAAGATCCCCAATGCTTTTTTAAAGAGCCTTTACAACTTGTCCTGCCACCTACAAAGATTTGTGTACATACACCCCCAGGTCTTTCTGTTCCTGTACTCCCTTTAAAATTGCACCATTTAGTTTATATTGCCTCTCCTCATTCTTCCTACCAAAATGCACCACTTCACACTTCTCTGCACTAAACTTCATCTGCCATGTTTCTGCCCATTTCACCAGTTTGTCCATGTCCTCCTGAAGTCTGTTACTATCCTCCACATTGTTTATTACATTTCTGAGTTTCACTGCATCTGCAAACTTTGAAATTATACCCTGTATACCCAAGTCCAAGATCATTAATATATATCAAAAAGAGCAGTGGTCCTAATTCTGAACCCTGGGGAACACCACTGTACACTTCCCTTGAGTATGAAAAACAACCGTTCACCACTACTCTCTACTTTCTGTCCCCTAGCCAATTTTGTATCCACACTGCCACTGTCCCTTTAATTCCATGGGCTTTAATTTTGCTAACAAGTCTATTATGTGGTACTTTATCAAATGCCTTTTGAAAGTCCATGTACACTATCAATTGCACTGCCCTCATCAACCCTCCCCACTACTTCATCAAAGAACCCAATCAAGTTAGTCAAACACTATTTTCCTTTAACAAATCCATGATGACTTTCATTTATTAGTCCATATTTTTCTTAGTGCCAATTAATTTTGTCCCAGATTATTGTCTCTAAAAGTTTCCCCACCACTGACGTTAGGCTGACTGGGCTGTAATTGCCGGGTTTATCCCTCTCCCTTTTTTTGAACAGGGGGTAACGTTTGCAATCCTCCTGTCCCCTGGCACCACTCCCATATCTAAGACGAATTGGAAGATTGCGGCCAGAGCCTCCGCAATTTCCACCCTTACTTCCCTCAGTAACCTCGGATGCATCCCATCTGGACCGGGTGACTTTTCTACTTTGAGTACTGCCAACCTTTTAAGTACCTCCTCTTTATCTATTTTTATCCTATCCAATATCACTACTACTTCCTCCTTAACTGCTACATTGGCAGCACCCTCTTCTCTGGTGAAGACAGATGTGAGGTATTCATTTATTAACTTGATACCAAACAGTGATCTGGAAACATGCTGCAGCTGTCGTCATTGTCCAAACATTGCAGAACTGAATTGGTGAATTCTTGTCTGAAGCACTCAGTAGAAACTGTACTATTCAATTGGGCTTTATCCCCCCTGACCCTTGCCTCTGGGGAATGTTCACGTCCCTCGGTGAAAAGATCAGGAAAAAGGGGCTGAGATCCATTGAGCCAAGTTTTTATATTGCCCCAGGATTTCCCTGGGGGGACAGCGTGTGGTAGGGACAGCTGGATCTGCACCTACAGTGGGCACAGGTCCATCACAGCCATGCTAATGAGGCGTGAGGGGGCACTCCTGGCCTCCCATGTCATTTTCTGGAAACGCTGATCATCCAGTCCAGAAGCGCCCAAGGAAATGTGGAACGAAAGCCTGCTCCTGGATCCCTGCTGATCGACGAGGGGTAAGCCAAAGACTCAGTTTGGTAAATTTTTTCCCCTTAAGTTTTAACCTCCTCCGGGAGTGTTTAGTTATAATCAGGGTCTTCTGGCTGCTGAGCCCTGTTATCATACAGAAAGCTCCAATCTCAGAGGCCCCTTCAGCTGGTGGTAGGCCCTGTCGGGGGGATGGGCCTACCCTGGGGATTCCCTAGGTTATGTTAATGTCCTGGGACAGGAAATCCCAGTGCTTCTGGGCCCGGACAGGCACCCTTTGGGTATGATGCTCCCTTAGAGCGTGGGGACAGGGGGAGGGGAGAGAACTTGACTCTAATGTTGCAATGAGATTTGACTGTCTTTGGATGCATTGGTGTTGCTGCCGTTTTCCTGGAGTTGGTAAAAGTATTTGACGGTGTTAATCGTACAACTTTATGTAATATGTGGATTGTTTTAACAGGGTTTCAGTTCTGTCCTACTAATAAACCAGACGTTGCAGAATTCTGTTAAGTAACCATTGCTATTTCCCTAGGCTTTTATGCTTGGTTCACTACTGCTGTATATTAATGACCTTCCTGAATTTAGTCCAGAACCCAGATGTATGCAGATAAGTGCTGTTAAGCATTTTTTTTATAATTGTGGGCTTTTATTGCAAGGCCTGATGCAACTTCAGGGCTAGTAACTGAGGTATAAGCAATTAGCAGACAGCCAGAAAACAAATTTTGATTTGTTCTCCACTGTCCTAATGTCTCTATTACTCGAATTCAGTTGAACTGTGTTCCCAGTAATAAACATTTGACAATTCACCTGGTTGAAAATCTAACTTTTCGGATCTCATCAGAATGCATTACAAAAACCAGTATGAAAGCAGTTTTATTTCAGATGGCTGATTTTGGGGAAGGTCAGAGCTATTTTAGTTTTTTCATATTCTCCCTCCCCACCCCCCAGTTTACTTACGAATCTACCCACGAGGCCTGGTATTAATTGTGTGCTGTGCGATTCAAACATTATCAGTCTAAAGGAGCTCATTATGATCCTAGACTGCCGTTAGTCAGTCTAGGATCATAATTCATTCCCTTGAAAGATTAGACTAGAGAACTATATTCGCCCATCAGCAGTAGCCAGTAGCACTATTGGTACGTAGGATTCTAGCAGGTTTCAAGCCTTTACTGCAAGGCTAGCGAGAAGAGGGCAGGTTGGAGCTACTCAAGACCAACCACATGATTTTAAATAAATAAGATATTATTTCCCCTATTGTAACAGTGTGACTTGCCATGAAGATAATACCAGAGACTGCCATGGGATGTTATCTAATCTTTATATTTTGGGTACTGTACAAATGAGACCTGTCCTTAGCAGAAGATTCCAGTTGGGTGCCTCAATGACATTCTATTTAACAATGTGTAGCACTCCCACCTGCAATATAACTTTCACTCTGTATAGAATCCAGTATAGCATTTGCAATTACTGTATACCATTCGCACTCTTAACAGACTATTGCATTCTCACTTACTGCAAAACACTCCCACTTCGTGTTTGACACTTTACAATACTCGCACTGTGTAACACATTAATTGCTTGGTGCTGTGTGATGCTATATAACTACACACTTACTGTGCAACGATTACTGCGTAACACTAACGCTTGCAGTTGCTTCTCGATCCAAGTGAGCAAGCCCATATGCTGATGGCATATCAGGAAAAGATACAGGCCTACAGCTGCAACATGAAAATATACTGGTGCATTGCTGACTTTGCATTTTCATATTCAAACTTATTTGTAACATTGAGGGGAAAATGTAATTCAATGAAAGTGGGTTTGCTGGTGAAGACAGACACTGTATCCTCCATTGGTAGGACAATCCATGGCAGTGTATCAGTTAAAGTGCTTTTAAACAGATGCTGGCTGAGAGTTTTCTTTTTTCAAATCAACAATCTTATTATTCTATGGGTATTGTTTTTAAAACAGGATACATTGAACTAGAAAAGTGCTCTGTCCTTTTAAAATTTTTAATGTTAGATGCAATGAGGAGAAATGTTTATACTTTGAGCCCCCTAATTATATATATATATACATTAATTAAAAGTTTAAATCCTAAATGCAGTAAATTAATTGTCCAATTGTTACGATTGTATTGATTTTGGGCAGGGCTTCATGTGACAGGAGAGCATGTCGGGATTTCACGGACAGAGATCAATGTGCATGATTTCATGATCAGGACGAATTGCCGTTGTGAGGGGCTTGAATCAGGTGGCCTGACCTCTGTTCTAAATTTCCAATATGTGCTCCCATCATGTGGCAGGAATGCTAACTCTCAAGATTTGGCCCCTAATATTCTCACTGCACAGCCTTGCAGCTTGAGTTTTAGTTTGGTTTCCCGTCTGCATTGTACTGCAGTAGTGAATTAGGCTGCTAATTCCCAATAGTACAACAGAGCACTAAATCTGATCCTTGATTTCTCTTAATTAAGCAAAAAGATTTATTTTAGTAATTGTGCTGTAAAAAGGATGAAACAACATAGACGTTGTTTTATCTCGTGTGTATTGTGATGAGTTTCTCAGTGTTTAAACGTTTCCCTGTTTCTCAACACTTAGTTAACTGCAATGGAAATGTTGAAATCTTTCCATGGAAGATGGCTAAACTGACATGATCTAGCTTTTTTGTTGCATTCTACCTTTTTGAAAGTAACATTGAGGCATCTGCTATATCTTCCCATCTTCCCATTGCCAATCTGGTTAATCTTTCCCTACCCATTAATCCCGGCACTATCTGCTTAGTTTCTGTGCAGTGGGTGGAAGGGGAACAGCAAAATTCTACCCTGGAGACAAACTAATGAATAAATTTTAGCACTAGAAAAAGACCAGGGCACACCATTACCTCTAAATTCCCCTCCAAGTCATACACCATCCTGACTTGGACATATATTGCCGTTCATTCATTGTCAGTGCTTCAAAATTCTGGAACTCCTTGCTTAACAGCATTGTGGGAGCACCTTCATCACACAGATTACAGCGGTTTAGGAAGAATGCCCACCATCACCCTCTCGAGGGCAACTGCGGATGGGCAATAAATGCTGGCCTTGCCAGCGAGGCCCACATCCCAATAATGAATTAAAGAAACTCCCCACGCAGAGCTTCATGGAGTGGTGAATGTATTGGGAATTACACAGAATGCACAGCACAGAAACAGGCCATTCGGCCCAACTGCTGCACGCTGGTGTTTACGCTCCACATGAGCCTCCTCCCAGCCTACTTCATCCAACACTATCAACGTATCTTTCTATCCCTTTCTCCTGCATGTGCTTATCTAGCTTCTCCTTAAATGCATCTATGCGATTTGCGTCAACTACTCCTTACGGTAGCAAGTTCCACATTCTAACCACTCTCTGGTAAAGAAGTTTCTCCTGAACTCCTGATTGGATTTATTAGTGACTATCTTATATTTATGTCCTCTAGTTTTGGACGCCCCCACAAGTGGAAACATTTTCCCTACGTCTACCCCTTCAAACCCTTTCATAATCTTAAAGACCTCGATCAGGTCATCCCTCAGTCTTCTCTTTTCTAGAGAAAAGAGCCCCAGCCTGTTCAATCTTTCCTGATAGGTGTAACCTCACAGTTCTGATATCATCCTTGTAAATCTTTTTTGCACCTTCTCCAATGCCTCTATGTCCTTTTTATAATATGGAGATCAGAACTGTGCACAGTTCTCCAAGTGTGGTCTAACCAAGGTTCGATACAAGTTTATCATAAATTCTCTGCTTTTCAATTTTATCCCTCTAGAAATTAACCCCAATGCTTTTTTTTGGCTTTAGGACAAAGCAGCCTGCTTGATTGGCACCCCATCCACCACCCTAAACATTCACTCCCTTCACCACCGGCGCACAGTGGCTGCACTGTGTACCAGTGATGCACTGCAGCAACTCGCCAAGGCTTCTTTGACAGCTCCTCCCAAACCCACGACCTCTGCCACCTAGAAGGACAAGGGCAGCAGGCACATGGGAACAACACCACCTGCGCGTTCCCCTCCAAGTCACACATCATCCCGACTTGGAAATATATTGCCGTTCCTTCATAGTCGCTGGGTCAAAATCCTGGAACTCCCTACCTAACAGCACTGTGGGAGAACCTTCACCACACGGACTGCAGCGGTTCAAGAAGGCGGCTCACCACCACCTTCTCAAGGGCAATTAGGGATGGGCAATAAATGCTGGCCTTGCCAGCGATGCCCACATCCCATGGACGAATAAAAAAAATATTAACCCGTGTCGCTACTTTTATTAATTTGTGTATCTGTAGAATAGATCCCTTTGCTCCTCTTCCCCATATAGACTCTTATTTTCCAAGGAGTACGTGGCTTCCTTATTCTTCCTATCAAAATACACCACTTGAGTGCAGGGGGCCGATTTTCGGGTGACGGAGCAGGTGCGTTGGGGGCGGGGGGGGGACTCTGAAAATCGCTAAAATGCCGTGCTGGTTCGGAGCCCGGCTCCAACCTGCTGACTTCCGGGTTCCCTAGTGATGCGCCCGGGTGTGCGCCGGCCTCCCGAATGCGGGAGTCCCACCAGCAATTAAAGCCGGCGGAATGATAATTTGCATAGTTTGTCCGATAGTTGAGGTACTTGAACTACTTGATTGACTAGACATTTTGGCAGGGGTGCAATTTTGAAGCATCCTCAGCGTGATTCCCATGCGTGGGAAACACTCCCTGTTGCAACAGATGTGTTTCAGCCAGCAGCCAGTGGAGATGCAAATGCTTATTTGACAGGTGGGGAGAAAACGTAATTTATTGCAGCAGGGCACTCTGTCACTTCAGACAAAGTTTTGGCTGCAAGACCTTTCTGCTTTCACTCAAAATTCTTACTTTTCACCCAAAATTCTGCTGTGCAAACATATTTAACTACTTTGCGGACCTCCTCAAACTCACACCGTCAGGATGGGGGGGCGCCATGGCTGCATTCATCACTACATCCGAGGACGAGCAACATCACCAGCCTAGCCTGGCATGGCACCCACCTCCGCCACGTGGAGCTCCACAACACAGTGCTGCGCCACAGGCACCTGCACAAGAGCACGGAGGGCAATAACAAAGAGCAACGTTGCAGGAGGCACTACCCTTGCAACAGGGTGTACAGACCGAGGCTCAGCTTCCTGGACCTCTCTAAGCAGCAGTGCATACGGAGGCTCAGAGTTAGTCACCAGGTAATCGCAGACATCTGCAGCCTCTTTCATGCCGAGCTGCTCCCGGCTGGCCCGAGCAGCATCTCCTTACCTTTCGCTGTCAAAGTCACTACTGCCCTCAACTTCTTCGCCTCTGGATCATTCCAGGGTGCCATCGGGGACATCGCCAGGGTTTCTCAGTCGTCTACACACAAGTGCATAAGGCAGGTCACCGACGGCTTGTTTCGCAGGGCCTCACACTACGTCAACTTCCCCATGGACGACCTCAACCAGACGGAGAGGGCAGTGGGATTCCACACTGTGACGGCTTCCCATGGGTGCAGGGTGTAATCAATTGCACCCATATAGCAATACGAGCACCTCCACACGAGCCAGGACTGTTCATCAACAGGAAGGGCTATCACTCCATCAACACCCAGCTCGTTTGTGACCACTGCAAGAGATTGCTTCACGTGTGCGCCAGATACCCTGGCAGCTGCCATGATTCCTTCATCCTCCGGGAGTCCAACATCCCGCCCCTCTTCCACACACCGAACACCCGTAAGGGCTGGCTCCTCGGGGACAAGGGATACCCCCTGCACACGTGGCTCACGACACCTCTGAGGGACCCCACCACCAAGCAACAGCGTCGATATAACAACAACCACATCGCTACCAGGTCTACAATTGAGCATGCTATAGGGCTGCTCAAGATGCGCTTCAGGTGCCTTGATCGTTCTGGGGGAGCGCTCCATTACGCACCAGACAGAGTGGGACGCATTATAGTCATGTGTTGTGCCCTGCACAACATGGCACAACAGAGAGGGTGCCACTCGAGGAGGCCCCATCCACATCTGCCACCCACATTGAGGAGGAGGAGGAGCAGGAGCAACCCATGGGCAGAACAGCGGCTCACCTGGCTGCTCGTGAGGCCAGGGAGTCACTGATATGTGAACAGTTCTCCTAACATCAGATAGTGTGAAGAGTCCAGTCCTCACACCACCTGGAAAGAGCAGCACCCACGTCAGCCCCCCCTCCCCCCCCACCCCCGACTCCCTGCACAAAACAGTCCTGCATCTACACATACACCCACTGTAGAGTGACCCAATGGGTGGCATCAAGTGTCGGCGTTCATGGTGAACCTCATGAAAGGGCCTTATTACAGAAGCCAGTCAAGAATGGCCAAGACATGGCAGTAGTGGTGACAATCATAATATTTAAGGTGAGTTTAACAAAAAGCTAATATAAATAAAAAACATGACCAACTGTCAAACACCCTTGTGCATCCCCTGCATGCTTACAAAACCTTTGCTTTTCACTTCCAACTACTCCTACGCGGTGCTTCTCCTGTGGCTGCAGCAGAGGTAGTGGCAGGTTGCTCTTGTTCATACCCTGACCGATTAGATGCTTTGGGCCAACGCCCTCTGGGTTTTAGTGCCCGTGAGGGCCCCTCCAAAGACTGCTCCACCTGCACCTGTGCAGTGGCAGAATCGGCCACCTGGAGAGGAGGCAGCATTGCGGGTACTGGTTGAGAGGGGGGCAACGGGTAAGACGTGGGAGCGCATTGAGTGACGTCCCCACTTCATTGTCCCCTTTCGCCATCATCCCTCTCCTGGGCCAGGCCCACACCACTCTTACCATTCTGCTGGATGACAGTTTGGAGGACATGTGTGAAGCCTTGTAAGGCCAGTGCTAGTGTATCCGTCTGCCTGTTTAAGGCGGCAGAATGTTGTTCACCCTGAGTCCGAACGGCCGTTGTCAGGGCCTGAATGGACTCATTTGTGAGCCGTGCTTGAAGTTCCATGGAGGCTAGCCTTTCCTCCATCGCAGACATTCCCGCACTTACCCACGACACCATCTCAGAGATGCTCTCACGTCCCTGTGACAGTATCTCAGAGATTCCCTCCTGTACCTGTGCCACCATTCCACTCATGCAGGAGTTGGACTCCTCCATTCTCTGCGCGATTGTGGAGAGTGCACGTGGCACCTGTTCCAGCACTTCGCAAATGTGCTGCTGCCCCTCGATTCTTCTCCTTTTAAAGGATGGCCCCTAGGGTTCAGCATCTGTGTCCAACTGAGCAGAGCCTGGAGAGGAGTGCTCCCAGCGATGCGGACTCTCCACAGTTACCCCTGCCACCTGTGTCTGCTCGTGCCCACGTGTGTGGTAACTCACCATGTGCGACCCCAATTAAGGGAGGACGGGGACCCACCGAGGTGTGTGTATCTGCGGTGGTGGATGGCTCGCTCTGATGTGACGGTGCCCCCTCAGAGGCTGGCAGGTCCTCTGAGGAATCGCCCTCTGCTGTCACAGCGGTCGCTGAAGGCCCTGTAAGAGAACAGAAGGCAATATTAAGCATCATCACAGAAGTGTCACGTAGTGATGAGCACACTGAGGTTCTGAAGATGGCGAGGCATGTTAACATCAGTTCATATTGTGTGTGCTGAATGTTAAGGTTCTGTCACCGGACGTTTGTCGGGTGCCAGTCTCGGCGTCCCCGACGGACAGGCATTTGAGGATGCGGCTCAGCACCAAGCGCCTCCTGCTCCGTGTCCGTGAGGATGACGATTTGTTGCGGCCCCCCTCCGGTCCTCGCCCTCTCCTGTGCATTCTGGGCTCTCTTCCCCTATAAGGGGAGAAAATACAGACGCGTGAGTGATGGTGACGTGGCCAACCGATGAATGCATTGGTTTGGGTGAGGCTGACCGTGAAAGAGATGCATCAGAGGGTGAGTATGAGACAGAGCCATGACATTGTATGAGGATTGGGTTGAGTGGTAGTGGTGGAGTGACTAATGGGGAGGTGAGGAAGTGCTGAGGAAATGCAGGTAAGTTGAGGATGAGCTTTCAGTGGGTGTGAGGAGTGATATGATAGAGTAGTGTTGGCAGTGCAGAATGAGTTATGGCGGGGGGGAGGGGCGATGATGTGGAAGACGGTATGTGGCTGACTTAGTTAGGTCACTGAAGCGTTTCCTGCACTCGATCCAAGTGCGGGAGATGTTGCTGCTGCTGGTGACCTCCTCTGCCACCTCGAGCCAGGCCTACTTGGTGGCAGAGGCAGGCCATTTCCTCCCGTCCACCAGGTAGAAGACATCCCTCCTCCTCCTCACCCCATCCAGTAGCACCTGGAGTAAGGCATCACTAAATCTAGGAGCAGCCTGTCCCCTGCGCTGCTCCATTGTGCTGTGTGGGTGTTTGCTCCAGGAGCAGCCATTGGAGGACTGCCCCTTTAAATAGAGCTCCTCCAGCTGACAGCCTGTGATGCGGGTGCACAGTCCGCCTGCTGCGCAGCTTTCCGACGGCAATCCCGGAAGCCACGTTACGTGGCTCCAATTGAACCGCGATCGCGTGGGGAACGGACAGATTTTATTGGGTTACCCACGCCCTCAATTCCCCCCCCCCCCCGGCTGCCATCCCGCCTCCCCTCTAATATCGGGGCCCAGAGGTCAGCATGTGCCTGGTTCTCAATCTGCATGATTTGTCCTTCTATTAAAATTATTATAGGGAAAATTGTACCGCAGGTTAGGCATTCTGAGCTCTGCACCCAAAATCCTGACGTGCTCTCCTGTCACATAAAGCTACGTGTCAGGAATACTAAATCATGACATTTACCCCTAAATTTCATACTTGTGCGTTTAGTCTGACGTGATGTATTCCTTAAGTCTTTAGAAAGTTAAATAGGACTTACATTTATGGAGAACCTACCACAATCTCAGAGTGTCCCAAAGCACTTTATAACTAATAACATACTTTTGAAGTATAGACGCTGTTGTAAAGTAGGGAAACGGGGCAGCCAATTTCCGCACAACAAAGACCCATTACGGAGCATGAGGCCCCTTATTTAGTTACTTATTTAAAACATGACGATTAATTACCTTTTGTCTGCCCAGGTCATGCCCTAAATGTGAGACTAAAAGGGTGAGGTGGGCAGACTGTTCCCAGTCAATGCCAATCTGAACCAGGCACTGGGCGATGTGCTGAGTGACCCAGGAATAACTTCCCTTCAATATATTCCCTTTCTCATCCATTCTTGTGGGAAAAATACCCAGCCTCTGCTTGTCACCTTTCCGTCGTGTCAGGGCGAAGTTCAGGATCTGAATTTGAATACCACTACTTCATTGACGTTCAATGTCCCACCTGGGATTGTCCTATTTGATTGAGAGCCTTTTAACCTGTAGGATATTTGAATTGCCTCTTTTTTTTAAGATTTAGTCCTCTGCAAATATTTCAATTCTGCAAAAGTTGCTAATGCAGTGAAATCAAACTAACAACAGAGATCAATCGAGTAATGTTGTCTACAGCCCAGTATCAGCCACTTGACGGATTTTGAGTTTTAGTATTGTACGCTTGTGGCCTAATTCTCATTTCCATCCACTGCCTGCTAATGTCCTCTATTCACCAGTATTTGAAAATCAACCGTAGTGGCCCATTTGTTGTCGAGCTCAGAGGCTGATGGGTACCTTAAGAGTCAGGCAGCACACTGTAATATAAGCTGCCTGGGCTAAAACTGTGTTAAACAGGGATGCAACACTTGAATAACTTGGTCAGAAATCAATGTTGCAATGATGTTTAGGTCAAAGAATGTCATAAAAATTCAGCATCCCCAGATATTGCAATAACAATTGACATTGAATCTAATCAACAGCTAACCAATTGATAATATGTAAGGTAACAGGGCTATATTTCACGCAAGTATATACAGGATGAACAGTAGGGAACAGTTCAGTGCCGCAGTGCAGTTTATCCAACAAGAGAAAACTTAACAACTGAGAGCAATAAAGGCCTTTATGTGGAATAAATTGAATATTACGATACTTCCCCATTTTGCATAAAGCAACTGATCACTTTAGTTTATTTGCAATCGATATTTTGCTACTTTTTACAGAGAATGATGTATTTATAGTGGACAGTGTTCCTGATGACATTGTGTTAGCTGCCTCTGCATCTTCTGAGATGTTTGGCTGCCACCTTGAAAATCTCCTGAAGCAAAATCTCCTACTTGATTCACAAAGGAAGTGTGATTGTTGAACTTAGATGCATTAAATTGAACAGTAAATATATACACTTCTAATTTCTCTCTCTATTGCTTTCTTTTTCTCTCTCTCTTTCTCTTTCCCCTTGTCTCTCTTTCACTCACACTTTGGGGGTGATTTTAAACCCCAAGAACGGGTGGGTTGGGGGGGCTGGTGGGAGTTGAAAATAGTTGGTTTTTGGGTCGCGACTGCAACCCGGCTTTATTTCCGGGTTTAACATCGGCACGTAAAAATACAGGCTTCCCACTGGGAATGCAAAGTCCGAAAATTTTGCAATTGCGACCCAAAAAAACAACTAGTTTCAACTCCCACCCACCCCCAACCCACTCGTTCTTGGAGTTTAAAATCACCCCCTTTTTCTCACTCTTGCTTTCGCTTGCTTCTTTTTTTCTTTCTCTCACACTTTCTCGCACTCTCTTACTCTCGCATGTTTGCTCTCGCTGACGTTCTCTCTCACCCTCTTGCTCTGTTTCTCTCCCTCTCGTGCCCTCTTTCTCTCATGATCTCTTTTTCTCTCTCTCGTGCTCTTGTGAACTCTTTGTTCTCTCTCGTACTCTCTATGTTCTCTCTCGTGCTCGCTTTCTCTCTCCCATGCTTTCTTTCTCTCATGCTCGCTTTCCCTCTCATGCTTTCTTTCTCACGCGCTCTCTTATTCTCCCTCGCACTCTCTCGGTCTAGCTCTCTCTCCCTCTTTCTGGATACTACCATCAGGATAGACATACAAAATGGCAGGAAAGCAGCTGCAGTACTTTTGAAAATATATAATTTCCAGCAGTCTCTGGAATTATTTGACAGTTTAATGATTACATTAGCGAGAGGAAATCTTTTGGGTGCCTTTTAGAACAGTGACGAATTACTGACTAAGTGCCAATAATACAAGTTAGTTAGATATGGCAGACAGCGTTGTGAAGAAAGTTAGAGACATTGGAATAGTTGGGCTTTTTGTATCAATAGAGCTGCAACATTTTTTAGTTTCTTTGGAGAAGAACCAACCAAAACTGGGTTTGAGCCAGAAATGCTAAGTTGCAGTGCAATTTTTCTGTGTTTTTGCTCCATGTCTTTCCCCAACACATGCATCGTTTCCTGGCTGGGAGAGAGGACATTGACCTCCTGTCGGATCTCTACAATCCAGCTCTTTAATAGACTGCTAGGAAGTGGTGGCTCACCTGCAATTTTTCTCTTGTTCCATGTGCGAATTCACCTGGTTTCCACTCAGTGCTTCTTCTTGACAATATGAAAATACAGTGTGATGAATTATGGGGCCAGGTCTACAGCTGTTGGGTGGAGAGTTCACTGAGTGGTTTTCAGTTCCCTGAGGTAAGCAGGCAGGACCCACTCGTCTACAAAGCATAACAGTATGTGCAGTCAAACCATCAGTGTTTAGACTTGTTAACAAAAAGAAATCCTGGAAGTAATCTACAGTAAGGAGCAATCTGGAAACAACTTTGTGCAACTGTCCACCAAACAGCTGAGTTATTATCGAAACGTAGTTTGTGGACTTACAATAGTGGAAGGTGGTGTAAATTCTGCAGACCTTGCACTGGTACCTGGAGGGAGTGTCTTGGGGTGCATTCACACTACAGCAGCCTGAATCTGCTGTAGGGACTGGTCTGACACTAGAATAAAGCAGAATGAGACTCCATGGGGGAAAGGGCAGGGGGTCTCACTTTACCTTGCTCCAGAACCAGTTCAGAGATGAGCACCTAATTTATACAGGTTTGTCAGTCAATTTACATACAGCAAGATCCCACAAACAGCAAATAAGATGAATGACCAGCCAATCTATTTTTGTGGTGTTCGTTGAAGGAGAACTCTTGATCTTCCAGTGGTGCCGAGATCTTTTATGTCCACGTGAACGGGCAAAGGGGGTCTCGGTTTAAGATGGCACCTCTGACGATGCAGCACCATTTAGTACTGCACTGAAATGTCAGCTTAGATTGTGTTCCAGCTTTGCATCGATGCTTAACTTGTTGAGTATGAATGTACCATTAAAGTCACTCTGTATGTCATTGTGAATACAATATAACATCTTACAAATATTGGTGGTTCTTGATTTTCCTGATCTAAGCATCGAATGCTATTGTAACAAACCGCTTTAAATTCAGAAAGAAAGAACTTGCATTTATATAGCACCTTATCATGTCTTCAGAACATCTCAAGATGCTTCCTAGCCAATGAACGTGCACTAATTTTCAGTTTTTGGGTACACAGTCAATTTTCACCCTGACATAGCAGTGTATTGGATTCCCTCTAGACTAAAATGTATGTATTGTCTGTTGGATTGAATTATTGAAGGAATGGTTAAATGCATTATTGTGCTGTGCAGTGCAACACAGCCATTCCATTCCATTTAGCACATTCCATCCCTGGTTTTGTCACAGGCTTTCTAGATACCCTTGATGATGGGCTGCAAGTAGCAGGAAGGGGTTGTTGGCCATGGGAACTGATGCACAAAGTGTTTGGGAGGGTAGTAGTTGGAATGAGGAATGTTTACTGAGGATTGTTAACAAAACTTCTGAATTGTTGTATATTGTGGAGTATCCTGTATCCTTCATTCACCATAATGCAGTGATACAAGCATTTACAAATAGATTGAGTTTACAGAAGTCCTGATCCTGGGATGATAAATATCGGAAAATTAGATTGTATTTACAGTACTAGGATTTGTCTGAAGGAGTTTAAGAGCACCTGGAAGGTTAAAGCCTTCACTTCTTTAACAAGGCGGTAATGTGAAAATTCACACTTCTTACAAAAAGGTCAAGAAGATTCAAAAGAGGCAACTTTCCAACCAAGCTGATTGGACGATCGTGTGCCGCATGATGCTGAATTTGATCCCAAATGGGTGAGGCTGTCTACTGGGTGTGAAGTTGTAAACGTTACATGTAAATAACTTTTATTGGACAAGCAGTCTGACAACACACTAAGTTCCTTCCACACCAACAAATTCCTCTTTTTCCATATCACCTTTAATTTGCAGCCTGGCCAGTTATTCCTTTGGTATAAGCGGAACATCCAGGCTCTGAAGGCAGCGCGGAAGAGAGCAGAAAGCCTGATCCCCAGTGTTAGAGGAAACAGCTTGGTGAGCTGGGGTTTTCAGCCTTGAAAATAGATTTCTTAGAGGGGAAGCTATAGAGGTATATAACGGGATAGAGAAAGTGAGCTCAGAATATTTTTTTCAGATACACCAGGGCAACAGCATAAGGGTACAGGTTCAGGGCTGAGAAGGGCAGATTAAGGACTGATATCCATAAGTATTCACATAGGGCGACCAACAGCTGGAACGGGTTACCAGGATGGTGGCAGGAGCCAAGACACTGGAGTCATTTAGCAAACAGCTGGATGCTGCAATGGCGAGATCGTAGGGTTGGTATTCTGCAAGGATGAAATCAAATAGGCTGAAGAGCCTTCCTCATACTGAAGAAGGCTGTTCAAACTGATCTGGTGATTAAACCAGTGCACCTCCCATCTTCTGAAATGGTGCTGCCCAGATGTACAAATTTATTCACTTGTTTTGTTCCTTTTTCATTTATAGTCCTCTGGGCACAACTAAAAACATTGTCTTGTCTCTTACCAAATTGTTTGCGTGCTTCACGAATTCTTTGTATTAGCTCCCGGAGGCATCCCTATATTCAACAATAATCTGCAAGTCTAAGATTCTTTTCCAGGATGATCTCTTAATTTAACAACTGTATTTGTATATCGAATGAAATCTTGTTTATTGCATAAAGCATAACATTAATTGGTGTTGGAGGAAGAATTCACCCTTGTTCACTGTCATCTTCTTCATCCCATGCCCTTAAGGAATGGTACATTTTGCTTAACTGATACGAAATGGCAGAAATCTTCAACCAAGATATGTTTTTGTTATTTACTCAATTTTTTTTGATGTAAAATTAGCCTTTGCAGTTATCATTCGGTTACACAATGCTAGCATGTTTGCAGTAGTTGTTATACAGTTGTCCCTTTATAGATAGTAGCAGACATTTACTTTGACCTGCAAATAAAGTGCAGCAAGTTAAATTAAAATACATTCAGATTTCATAAATCTTTTTTCTTTTAACAGTGATCCAATAAATGTTATGTGCATCATGCATACTGTATCGCCTTTTTGCAGGCGATGGATAGTTGTTGCTAAGATCTGCACAAATATCTTTGCCGTTTATGCAAATATTACCCGGATATGCACTTGAAGTGCCGTAACCTACAAAGCTACGGACCAAGAACTAGAAAGTGGGATTAGGCTGGATAGCTCTTTTTTGGCTGGCACAGACACAATGGGCTGAATGGCCTCCTTCTGTGCCATAAATTTCTATGATTCTATGATTAATCTTCTTTTGCACAAGTGTTTTGCACCCATTCTTGCTCGTGCATTTGCATACCCCCATTACTAGAAGTATGTTTCCACCTTGTGCACTTCCCCATTCGAGTTTGATTAATTGGCAGCAATCAGACTTGCTGAGACTCGGCATTGATTGTAGGCAAACTGTTATAAAGCCAAACTTCAGCACTGAATTGCTGATAATGACTGAACTGTCGTGCAGAGACAGGCAAAGAAACAAAAGGTGAGGTTGAGCTGTATCACTCTGTATTAGGTGTTTTTGTCTTGTCAAACAACCAACGAACACTGAGATTTCAGTTCTTGAAGCAAACAGTCCTTGGATCTCTGTTAGGTTATATGTAGCATTGCCATATTTTGTCAAGTTTAAAACCCAACTGAGCACAGGGCTGGAGCGGGACTTGGACAGGGCTAAAAGGGGAAAAAACTTTTAAAAAATTGTATTAAGATAAATTTCAACGATTATATGGCCTCAACATTCAATTAGTATATGAAGCACCGTCGTTAATGCCGCTAATTTGCTAAAGCTGTATATCACATGAATATCGCAAGGTAAAAATAAGCTACACACTTTACTGATATTGCAAGAAACAGGGCTTCCCACAATAATTGTAATATTACTTACCTATCACTTGCTTAAGATGCAAGTAACTTTGTTATTTCCTCTCCAGAACTTCTTATTCTCAGTTATTTACATTATACAATATATATTTATTTTTATTCTCCAACACTGGTTTTACAGTATTAGTTTAAGATACAAATACTTAGCTTTTTTCTTCCCTTCCTAAAGTCTCTTTCCCAAATTATTCACAAAAAAGATTTTTCCCCCCTTCTCACAGTGGATTGGGAGTTCTTGCTGAATTGTTGTTGGTGTAGCACCACTGAGGGAAGTTTTTCATCATTGTCAATTTGCCAATGAGCAGAACCTTGAATAATTGCCGTTATCCTGACCCCTGACCTCAGTATCCGAACTCAGCTTCAAAGGCCCCTTACACATTCCCATCCAACCCCAAAGCAAACATCAGCCCTACTTGACCACACAAATAAACCTTCATCCCAAACAACACTTTTTGTTCAGAATTCTTATTTAACATTTAAACCATATGAAACACTGACATTTAAACCTTTTATTTTTGATAAGGTTTTCCTTTTGCTGTTTACTCCCTCACCATTGTTACTTGTAAATGTTTGGCCAAGTTGTCATAAGCACGGATGTCATGGTACACTCTTGTTATTGCAGCTCCACAAGAGCTGGTCAAAAACGACCGATGAATTATCCCTCTTACAGTCCGAATTTGTCAATAAAACATTTCCAGCCTAGTTTAAGGATCCTTTTCCCCTTGGTTACTTTGTGGTGGGAGTCAGCATGGTACACTCGATGTATTGTAGTTGTACAGGAGCAGGGTGAAAAGTATGATTTCTATGATGCAACTCTCTCCCTCTCGCACAGATAGAATTTATTCCCAGGAGTTGAAAGTCCCCAACTAGCAAGGCTCAAGTGAATGCTCCAGCTCTGAGACTGAAGTAGAATCCAAGCCTCAGCTTCCAAAGTCTATGGCTGGCATCTGTGGGAAAAATTCTTACAGGGATTTCTCACGTTAAATGATAAATCTTTAAATCTATACATAAAACTAATTTTATAAATTATTTAAATTTTTTTATGTTTGATATTTAAAAAGAAAACATTATCCTCAGGTTACAAATAAAGCAAGATGGTGGCTTGAAGCATTTTCTAAAAAAATATTTGGACCTCATTCATTGGTTTGACTTCTCCTTCACACAAATTGGTTATTGGTAGTTGTTTGCCAATTCTTGATTGGTAATTTTCCGGCCTGTTTGTTCATTGATAGGTTGCCTATCTATTTATACTTGAAGAGATCCGGATTTTTCACTTAAGTGACTCTTATAAATATGATACTTGAGCCAATCGAGGAAGTGTGACAAAGACTTTGCACATGTGACAGTTTGAAGTGTGATGACATGTGCTAGATGGAAGACTTCAAATTATGCAGATTTTTGAACCCAATTTTTGGTAATTTCCCCTAAATTCTTAGTTATAGTTTCTCTTTTTGATTACATATTTTTACATTTTATAGCCAGTTCTAACTTCTGCTCTCTCTGCTGAACTTTATTTGGAGGACCTGATTATTTTACAGCCAATGGAATAGTTCAGATTGATCCGATTTTGATATTTTACTGTAAGTCTCTCAATATTGGCATGATAAAAAACAAAATACAGACAAAGGGGACAAAATCCTGGAATGACAGACTTTTGCTGCCTAGTCTATATTAAAAATGAAAAATATGAATAGCCAGCTCAGAAAAATGGATGAATGGCAACCCTAGAAACATGGGACATTTTAGGAACAGGGAAAGACAAATTGGCCAACAACCCTCCTCCTTTTGCAATTGATTTTAAGCCCACTTTGCATGCTAAAACCCTCTTGATCTTCTTTCTCCAGAAACACATATTATTGTCCCTTGAGGTAATTTATTTAATTTGGTTTGGTGGACTTTGTGTGTAACTTATTGTATAAATGTGAAATAGTTCTTTCTGAATTCTCTCTTTGCCTGTAATGTACTCTCATTTTTAAGACCTTTGTTGTTGCTAACTGTTTGCCTGGATTAACTTTATCAAACCCTTTTGTAGTTCTGGGTTTGAAAATTGTTTTGGATCCTGGCGTTGTGACTTAGTGATTTACCAAAGACTAGTAAGGGGCCATAATTCTCTGCAAAGGAAGTTCTTGGTCTCTGTCACACCATTAGAGCAAGGAGCCAGGCAGAATAACTCTCCCATTGGAAGGAAAGGGAAATCGGAGAGCCAATCAATCCAGACCACTCTAGCGTAGTTCCTGGAAGCTGCTTGAGTGCAATAGTTTTCTGAATGAAGACCAGCTTGGAAAATATTATGTGTAGGAAAGGCCTCCTTATTGTCTGGATCACCTATGCTTTGTTAGTGTTTAAATGGGTTCAACAGTGTAGTGGTTATGTTACTGGATTAATAATCCTGAGGCCTGGACTAATATATTGGGAGAATGTGAGTTCAAATCCCACCATGGCAATTCCAGAATTTGAATTCAGCTTAAAAATCTTGGGGGTTAAATTGGATAACCCCAAAAACTGGGCACGGGTAGTGCGACCCGCTGTTAACCCGCGCCTGGTGCTTCCTGCACATGCAGGATGAGACTTTTGTCAGGCCTGTGGACTTACCTTCATGCTGCGTTGGAAATCAGCGTTGACACGAGGATTCAATGTAATTCAAACTTTCCACCAGCAGGGACAGCCCCAATCTGTCTCTTAAAATCTCTTAAAGGTAGCCGGTACCTGTTACTTGCTGAAAATAACAGTCTGCTGTCTGAATGGATATCAGACATCACACACGTAAAACACAGATGCAGGTCCCGTCCCTATGTTTACAAACTGATGAGTTATGCTAAAACAATGAATAAAGGCTGCACACTACTAAATCACACATTCTCCAGTCTGCATGCCAGACCTTACCAACTGCCGATCTGAGTTGGTACCAGGCCTGCGAGAGAGCGTGCAATAACGTTCTCTGCTGATGTACTAGAGGCCTTGGTGCAAGAGGTGGACAGAAGGAGGGACAACCTATATCCGCGGTGGGAGGAGTTGGGGCGGGGGGGGGGGGGGGTGCGCAAGAGGCCCTCCAGACATATGCCCAAAAGGCAGTGGAAGGCAGCGGGGGACGAAGTCAATGCCAGGCGCACAGCATCATGAACATGGATGCAGTGCAGGACGAAGTTCAATGCTTTGACACGAGTGGTCAAGGTGAGTGAGGTCAACTGTCAAATGGCGTCTCCTACCAACTGCACCACTAGCCGCATCCACTGCTCCATGCACTACACCCCCCATCACCCACATACCAACAAACTCTATCAGTACTCAACTCTGCCAATCAGATGCTTCCTCTCACCCTTACACATTACCACTGTTGCAAGCTGCCCACCCACAACTCACAGGCCACACACACTGGCAGCTATTCAACCACGACAGGCACATCACCCAGACATACGTCCCACTTGCTTGCAGGAGAAGGTGGCGCATATCAAGAGGCAGCAAGTGGCAGTGGCAATTAGCCCCTTGAGCCTATTCCGCCATTCAATGAGATCATGGCAGACCTGTGACCTAACTCCATATACACACCTTAGCCCAAAATCCCTTAGCACCCTTGGTACACAGAAATCTATCAATATCAGATTTAGAATTCACAATTGAGCTAGCATCAGCTGTCATTTGCAGAAGAGCGTTCCAAACTTCTCCCACCCTTTGCGTGTAGAAGCGTTTCCTAACTTCACTCCTGCACGTCCTGGCTCTAAATGTTAGGCTATGTCCCTGCATCCTAGTATTCAAGTAAAGGAGACCTCCAAAAACAGTTACAAATGTCTTGGCAGCCAGAAGCAATAATCCAGCCACTAACCTGTAAATCCTGCATGGTCCCTTTAAATAGAGCTGGTGGGGGTCCTACAGGCAGTTTCAAAATGGTGTCTATCACTTTAAACCAGCATTGCACACTGATTGTATCCATTTTCTCCTTTCTTTACATGCTTCCGATGTTCATTATCTGCGCCTGCGCTAATACCTATACCAAGATGGCGTCCGGCAAACATCATGCTGGAAATTTGTGTGCGCAGCCAAGACACCATCTTGGCAGTTTGGGAGGCCGCGTAGCGCCGAAACAACCAGTGCTAGGTGGCCAAATTTCTAGTCCCTGGTATCAGTAAAATTGACCACGAAGCAGTTGGATTGTCGTAAAAACCCAACTGGTTCACCAATATCCTTTAGTAAAGGAAACCTGCTGTTCTTACCCGGTCCGGTTGACTCTTAACAGCTCTCTGAAATAGCCTAGTTAGCTACTCAGTTGTATCAAACCAGGGCAACTGGGGCAATAAATGACGGCCTTGCCAGTGATGCCCACATCCTGAGAATTAAATTTTAAAAATATTACTGGTAAAACTAGTCGGTATTGTACTGTGCACTTTGTTATAATATTAAATGTACTTAGAAGTTCTGAGCCTAGAGTTTCCGATTTGGGTGCAAATTGTGCCCGAAAATTGCGCTGGCGCATTTTGTGCCAAGCTACTCTGAGGCTCCATTAAAATGCATTAACATAATTACAAACATAAAATCTGCCATGAATCAGTGCAATTCAACAGCTTAACGCAGCATAATCGTTTATTTATTTTGCAATCAGAAGTATTCATAGATGTATTTGAGTGGTAACCTGGTGCAGTTTTATTAATACATCTGAAAATGGGTTTATTACTTAAAAATAAGCATTTTTAATAAAGGTCTCCAGTCCTCTGCTTATCAGTAACCCGATTTAAAATCACTGAAAGTGTCTCAAAAAAAACTATACTGAAGCATTTACTACTTTCAATGGTGTACGCTAGTCAGTTTCTTAGTAAATTAATACTTTTAATATTCAAAAACATTTAAACTGTCCCTCGTAGTGCCTTTGCACCTAAGAAAGCTAGTGTAATTTTAAAACCCTCCTCGAACGGCCGCAGGCTGGGCGCAATCAGTGGAACCTCACCATCCTCGTTGTTTGGATTGGGCGGGGGGGGGGGGGGCGGCAGCCAGTTTTGTGGGCGGGGCCGGCTTCAGCGCAATTTTTTTTAGCCGCTGCAAAACATCGCGGAAACTCGAATTACATAGGGCATAGCTTACGGCCAGCGTAAATCGAAATTCTGCTGTGTTTTGCATTGATTCGGCCGGATTGTGCTGAAAAAGCCAGCACAATCTAACGGAAACTCTGGGCCATGATTTTTAATTATAGTTCTCAATATTATGTATTTTAACGTAGCATACAACCTCCATCCTTTTAGTTGTAATAAAATAACTTGATGATGAGAAAGGAAAAAATGAATAAGAACAACAAATGCAAGAAACACGTCATCTACCTCATCTACCCAGTGTCTTAGTTTGGGGAATTGTGCCTGGTCCAGGAAGGCTAACAGAAATGAGGGAAGAAAATAAAAATGAACTAGAATGCGGGGAGAAAAATAAAGATTTTTTTTTCAAAAAACGGTTTCTGCGTTGAGCTGTCCTACTGATGGTGCAGGTGACAACTGATTTTGCTTCTATGCACCTTTTAGCCTCCTGCATATAAGGTTACACAAATCTTTGAAGGTGGCAGGACAAGTTGATCAGACTGTTAAAAAAAACTTATGGGATCCTTGGCTTCCTAAATAGAGGCATTGGCCCTGATATTTCCAAGGAGACAGGGAGGGAGCGCTGTAGCGTGGGGAAAACCCTTCAAGGCTGGGGATGCGGAGGTCCTGCCGAATTTAACGGCAGGACCTCAATGGGCCAGAAATCACTCGGAGTGGCGAGGCAACGGTCACCGCTGCTCCTGCGAATTAAATTAACAAAAATTACTTACTGCGGGCTCTGTGGTGTCGAACTGCTTGAATTCGAATTTTAAAAAAATCGTGTGCTATCAACCCAGCCTCTGTGCAGCGCGAGTTGCCGCGCGGCTGGAAAGGTCTGTGAGGAGAAGACACACCCACAAAATCTGTCAGGAAGAGAAGTCACGACCACAGATTCAGGCTGCATTGCTCAAGCAGGCAAGCAGACTTCATTCATTTAAAGTTAGTATTCTGGATGTAATTGTAAATAAAAATTTTAATTTTTTTTTAATAAAATGCCAAATAAATATTTGAATTAAATAAGAGACAGAAAGGAAAAGTAAAAAAAGTAAAATATTTTAATTTAAATTTTTTTTAATGACCAATAACTGTTAAAATAAGGAGTAATGAGACTCCACATTTTTAAAAGTTAATTTTTAGTTGTTTGACAGTCATTAAGACTAACTGCGCTGTTAAAACTTAGTTTAGACCTGTATTTTTAAGTGCATCTGTATGTTGGCGTAATTAGTTACTTTCCAGCTGGACAGATAAGCAAGTTTGCGCCTATTCAATGATTTCTCTTATTGCAGCGTGCGATGGCCCTTTTATTCGAAACTGTCATATCGCCGACGAACCACTAGGAACAAGTTCACGATTTCTGCGGTTCACTGTGCATGTGTGAACTTGCTTCTCCACTTCGCCACTAACAATGGAGAGCGCTGTTGAGCTCCTCCTTTATTTCAGGAGCGATTTCTGGTTGGCAGGCTGCCGGGAGGGAAATCCAGTGGCAGGAGGCCACAGTCAGGGACCCTTGGATACAGTCCCCGGCATTCGCAATCATGGGTAAGGCATCAGTTGGGAGGTTCAGCAATCGTGGAGCAGGCAACAGTTGGGAACTCGAGGTGGTGGCGGAGTGGGGGTGGGGAGGTCGCTGATCGCAGCAGGGGTTAGAGACTGGCCGAGATTGGCAGAAGGGAGGCTGAAGGTTTGCTTGAGGGGCTGGGGGGATTTGTCCTGCTCCACCTGGCCTACAAGGAATGCTATAAAAGGGACTTATCCTCTGGAGCCGAAAGCTCCTGTCTCCATTTCGCTGCTGAGTTTCCTGAGCCCTGGGAAACCCGGCCAGCAACTGTTAAATATAAATCAGGCTCCCAATTGCACTCTGGGAGCCTAATTTAAACATGATAATGAAGTATCCCACCTCTCCAAGACGGGACACTCACACGGTTCGCTACCCGCCACTGTAAAAACGGCAAGGGGCGTATATGCGTGGGTTGGGGACGCGTTCCCTGTATTTTCGGTGAGGGGGGTGGGTTAATAACGAGGCCATAAGAGGACAAAAGCATGGAAGTTATAAACCTTTATAAATCAATGGTTAGGCCTCAACTGAAGAATTGTGTCCAATTCTGTGCACCGCACTTTAGGAAAGGTGTCAAGGCCTTAATGAGGGTGCAGAAGAGATTTATTCGAATGGTACCAGGGATGAGGGACTTCAGTTCTGTGGAGAGACCCGAGAAGCTGGGTTGTTCTCCTTAGAGCAAAGAAGGTTAAGGGGAGATTTAATAGACATTCAAAATTATGAGGGGTTTTCGTGGAGTAAATAAGGAGAAATTGTTTCCACTGGCAGAAGGGTCGATAACCAGAAGACACAGATTTAAGGTAATTGGCAAAAGAAACAGAGGGGAGATGAGGAGAATTTTTTTTAATGTAGCAAGTTGTTATGATCTGGAATGCACTGCCTGAAAGGGTGGGGGAAACAGATATAATCGTAACTTTCAAAAGGTAATTGGATATATGCTTGAAAAGAAAAGCATTTGCAGGGCTATGGGGAAAGAGCAGGGGAGTAAAACTAATTGGATAGATCTTTCAAAGAGCTGGCACATGCATAATGGGCTGAATGGCCGCCTCCTGTGCTGTAAGATTGTATGATTCGATTTCCTTCACATGTCTAATATTTGCAATGTTCCGAGAGACAGCTTGAAATATCCCAGTTCATAAAAATTGAGTGCAATTGTGATTTTAACAACCATTGAAAGTGTTGTGTCTTTGGTGGAGTATCGCTGCAGGTCTTCTTGTAGCATATGGAACTCCTTCATCAGTTCCCTGGTGAATCGATTCCCAATAGTCCTTGGCCAAGTACAGGCATATGTGCCTCTAGCTACATATTCTAGTGTGAGTGTACCAGCAGTTGGGTGTAGAACATCTCAGGTGCAGCCTGACCTCCTCTCCTACCTCCAAAAAACGGAGATGTAGAGAAAATTTCCAATGGAAACCCATTGTGACGTTATGGCAGCAGGAGAATGAAAAAGGCAATAACCACCAAGGCTCTTCAAACACATCACTGGCAGCAGCAAAAAAAAGCTTCAGCAATGGACCAAAGATTTTATAATCTCACTACTGGTCTATTTAAACAGATTGTATGGCCCCAATATTGATGGGAGGGTGCGGGGGAGTGTGGCAGCATGGGGGAAACCCAGAGAGGCCAGGGAAAAGGCTGGCAGGCCACTGGGCCGGAAAACCTGTGGCAGGAGGCCGCAGCCGGGGATCATTGGGAATGATCCCCGGCAATTGGGAGGGAGGGATCGGTGCTTGGTGGATATCCTCAGGATATCCCAAAGCGTTTCTCAGCCAATGAATTACAGTTGAAGTGCGAACACAGCATCAATTTGCGCACATCAAGGTCCCACAAACAAGTAATAAATGAATGACCTGATCATCGATTTTTTTTGGCAGTGTTTGAGGGAGGAATTTGGCCAGGAAGCCAAGAGAACTCCCTGCTCCTCTGAATATTACCACGGGATCTTTTATGCCCACCTTAGTAGCAGATCTGGCCTCAATTTAACATCTCATCTGAAAGACCGCACCTCCGACAATGCAGTACTCCCTCAGTATTACACTGAAGTGTCAGCTTAACTTGTGTACTTAAGTGCTGGATGCTAGATTAATATTTTTGGCCATGTGGTTGATTGCATTTCACAAGTCAATAATGATATTGACAAAGTACTTCCTATGGGACCTAGGAACTCTACACCTAATGGCCTCGATTTTTGCAAGGGGGCAGGAAGGGTGCATGGGAGCCCAACAGCGGGCGATGAATCCGGTAAAGCAGTAGAAATGGAGGCCCTGCCGATCCTAATGGCAGGGCCTCATTTGAATAAATATTTGCAGTCACGCCCAACACCAAACCAGATTGATTACCTGGCCGGCGGGTGGGAGTGGGAATTTGACCGCAGAAGGGTACCCATAGAAACGGTCCCCGTCACTCAGTGGCTAGAGGGGATTCCCTCGCATCACTGTGGGAGAGGGATGACAGGATTTTCTTTTAGTGGAAGACCAGAGGATGACGTGGTTGGGGAGGCGCAAGGATTCCTTGCAGGGCCTGGGGGAGCAGTCCCTGACAGGCAAAGCTTTTAAAACTTACCTGGGCCTTTTCTGCATTGTTGCTGATGCTGGGCAGCAGACAGCGCGGGACTCCCCGTGCTTGGACCTTAAAATTACATCACGGTGCAGATGATATCATCGGGCCGTGACTTTGAATCTTAAGTAGGCCCCTACCTGAACTTAGCAGGAGTCTTGTCCTGGGCCTGAATTGTCGCCATAAATATCAAGGTGGCCGGCAACGTGGCTGGTTGGAGGGGGGGTCTCAATTTTTAGGATTTTAACCCCTCACCCGACCCTATCCGGCTGTTGGTGGGGGAGGGGGAGATTGGTTAAATTCGAGGCAAATGTTTCGATCAGTTGCTGGCTGTTTTTACTCAAACGTTTTAAGCATGCATTCCACTTGCTTATTGCTGTCCTTGATTATTCTAGTGAATCTTAGGCTTAAGTAGAGTGCCATCCTGCTTATCTTCCACCATTACATTACAGTTCACATAATACTCCCCTAGAGCAACTCTTGTTGAAGGTCAAGGGAACTGACCTTTCCTTGGAATTTTATTGACCCTACAGTACATTTAAGAGGGTTTCTTGAGATAAAGCACTTGTCAGGCTGTGTAGAAAAGCTATGGATTCTTGTGGCCAAGGCAGAGGTCACACATCTTTGGGGATTCACATAGTTTGCAATGGGAATGCATAGAGGGCAATGAATTCTGGAGATATGACATTTCCATTGCCTATGATTGCTTTGGTTCTTGGCAATCATTTTGGTAGATACACTTGTGCTGCTTCTTTGTAGACTCCTTGAGCTCGATTTTAGGAGGGAGGCGGGTTGGCAGCGGGGGGGTCGACTGGGCACGTGGGTAACGTGCCCAGTGAAATCGGGATGCTCCGCACGCGATCGCAGCCTAATTGAAGGCACTTACCTTGGCTCCCGGGTTTCGCACTGGAAAGCTGCGCAGCGGGTGGTCTGCGCAATCGCATCATAGGCCGTCAGCTGGAGGAGCCCTATTTAAAGGGCAGTCCTCCACTGACTGATGCTGCAGAAAGGAGCCAAAATTACAGCATGGAGCAGCCCAGGGGGAAGGCTGCTTCCAAGTTTAATGATGCCTCGCTCCAGGTCCTACTGGATGGGGTGAGGAGGAGGAGGACAGAGATCTTCTCCCCGGCGGATGGGAGGAAGTGGCCTGCCTCTGCCACCACGAAGGCCTGGCTCGAGGTGGCAGAGGAGGTCACCAGCACCACCAACATATCACGCACCTGCAAATAGTGCAGGAGGCGCTTCAGTGACCTAAGTAGGTCAGCCGAAGTGAGTACACTTACTCATTCCCCTACACTCCATCTGCCACATCACCGCCCCCAGCCCACATCTCCTTCTGAACTGCCAACACTACTCTATCACATCGCTCCTCACACCCACTCAAAGCTAATCTTCATCTTACCTGCACTTACTCACCTCGCCAGTACTCATCCCACCACTACCACTCAACCCAATCTCATACTCACCCTCTCATGCATCTCTTTCACGGTCAGCCTCACCCAACCTGCCACTACCTGTGCTGCATCACATATGTGTAGTAGGAAGCGTAAGGCAAACGTGTCGTGAGCATGAAGGGGATGCACAAGGGTGTTTGAGGGTTTGTCATGGTTTTTACTTATATTTGATTTCTGATCAACTCATGTTACATATTTTATTGTCACCACTACTGCGACGTCTTTGCAAATCTTGTCTGGTTTGTGCAATAATGCCCTTTCCTGAGGACCACCATGAAGACCCATACCTGATGCCACCCATTGTGTTTCTGCAGAGTGGGTGTAGGTGTATTTGCAGGGCCCTTTTGTGCAGACGACTGAGAGACATCGGCGATGTCCCTGGTGACACCCTGGAAGGATGCGGAGGAGAAGTTGTTGACAGCGACAGGTAAGAAGATGGTGCTCGGGCCAGCCGGGAGCAGCTCGACATGAAGGAAGCTGCAGATGTCCATGATTACATGTCGAGTGACTCTGAGCCTCCATGTGCACTGCTGCTCAGAGAGGTCCAGGAAGCTGAGCCTCAGTCTGTAGACCCTGTGGTGAGGGTAGTACCTTCTGGAACGCGGTTGCCCTCCCTCCTGCTGTGCAGGTGGATGTGTCACAGCACTGTGTTGTGGAGCTCCACGTGTCAGAGGTGGATGGCGTGGCCGGCGAGGCTGGTGATGCTGTTTGTCCTCCAAGGAGGTCATGACTGTAGCTACGATGGCCCCCATCCGGAAGATGTACATTTGAGGGGGTCCGCAAGGTAGGTAAATGTGTCTGCACACTGGGGTTGAGATTGCAAGTTTGTGAATTTTATTGTTAGGAGGAGGGTGGTGGAGGCCAAACTTTGTCCCAGTTCACTTTAGCCAGCTCTATCTTCATGCCCTCATAATTGCCCTTATTTAAGTTTAAAACACTAGTCTTAGACTTACTCTTCTCGCTCACAAACTGAAAGCGAAATTCAATCATATTGTGATCACTGCTACCTAGAGGCTCCTTTACAATGAGGTCATTAATGGCTGAGTTAGATAGATACCTGAATAACAAGGGAGTCAAAGGTTATAGGAGGTAGATGGGAAAGTAGGGTTGAGGTCGCAACCAAATCAGCCATGATCTTATCAAATGGCAGAGCAGGCTCGAGGGGCCGAATGGCCTACTCCTGCTCTTAATTCGTATGTTCGTATGCTTCTCTCATTGTCTGGTTAGCAGAGACTAGGGGAGCAAAAAAATGGGCAGTGAGAAATAAGCTGTGCTTGTCTTTCAATCTCCAGTTTCTGCCATTTTCTTACCAGTATACCAAAGTCTTGAACCTTAGCTGAAGTAAGCTCAAATCTCTTTTCTTGATACCCATCATCAATTGCCCTTCAGTTAACTTCTGGATAGCCTTAGATCTGGGACTTGAACTAGCAGGCATCTGGTTGAGAGGTAAGAATACTACTACCTTGGAGTGCATGTCCACAGATCCTTGAAGGTAGCAGGACAGATAGATAAGGTGGTTAAGAAGACATACGGGATACTTGCCTTTATTAGCCGAGGCACAGAATATAAGAGCAGGGAGGTGATGCTAGAACTGTATAAAATACTAGTTAGGCCACAACTAGAGTACTACGTGCAGTTCTGGTCACCATATTACAGGAAAGGTGTGATTGCATCAGAGGAGATTTACGAGGATGTTGCTCGGACTGGAGAATTTTAGCTATGAGGAAAGATTGGATAGGCTGGGATTGTTTTCTATGGAACAGAGGAGGCTGAGGGGAGATTTAATTGAGGTGTATAAAATTATGAGGGTTCTAGATAGAGTGGATAGGAAAGACCTATTTCCCTTAGCAGAGAGGTCAATAACCGGGGGCCATAGATTTAAAGTAATTGGTAGAAGAATTAGAGGGGAGCTGAGGAGAAATTTTTTCACCCAGAGGGTGGTGGGGGTCTCGAACTCACTGCCTGAGAGGGTGGTAAAGGCAGAAACCCTCATCGCATTTAAAAAGTACTTGAATATGCACTTGAGGTACTGCAACCTACAAGGCTACGGCTAAGAGTGGAAAGTGGGATTAGGCTGGATAGCTCTTTTTCGGCCAGCGCGGACACGATGGGCTGAATGGCCTCCTTCTGTGTTGTAAATTTCTATGATTCTATGCTTTCCTTGACAAAATTTTCTTCAGGAAGGAATATAACTATGAGGGGTCATTGTACTCGAAATAATAGCACTGCACCTGTGCTTAAGGAGTGTGCATCTCTGCCTATAATCAAAAGACCAGTTGATGACTGTGCACACCTTGGATTGAATTAGGAGAACGACCTATTAGCTATGTAACATTGCAACCTACATTATTCTTTCTTCAGTGCCTGGCTTGACAATTCCAAGATCTCCTCCCAACAGTGTTTTGACGTGCAGTAGCTGGAAGAGATTAGTAAATTCTTCAAACCTGTAAGGATGAAATCATATTTACCTCAACAGTATCTGTTCAGAATAAAGGATTTTACCCTGTTGTATGTAGTAAATGCAGCAAACTGTTCAAAAAAGGAACACACTGCAGATCTGAAATAAAAGTAGAAAATGCTGGAAATATATAGCAGGTCTTTCACCATCTCAAAAATAAACCTGTTAATGTTTTTGGTAAAAATCTTTTGTTGTTTCTGATGAAGCAACAATTGTAAGCTATCTTTTCTCTTTTCAGAACCAGACAGACCTACAATATTTTTCCTTTTAAGAACATAAGAAATAGAAGCAGGAGCAGGATATACAGCCCCTCGAGCCTGCTCTGCCATTCACTAAGATCATGACTGATCTTCTACCTCAACTCTACTTTCCCGCCCTATCCCCATAGTTTCCAATGCAATCAAGAACGTCTCATATTGCTACATATATCTATATTTTATTAAAAATCTTATGTCTGCGCACACTTCCTGTCTACAAAACCTTAGTTTCTGTTGATTCATTTTTGTTAACTTTTCCCATTATAAATTCTTATATCCACGTTTAAAATTAAAACCGCCTATGTAAACTAGTCACGCTGTAATTACACCCTCCTGCCAGTGGTGGGGTAGCACCTCAGATTTGCATATCACCAGCTCCTTGACCTGTACTGCAGAGAAACTGCTATGCTCCAACCAACTGTACTTCTATGCTTCCTAAATTTTGCTATTTAACTAATATAAAATCAAAGCATTATAAAAATAAGGACTGAATGTATGACCCTAAAAAGCATGCTGAAACACATCTGTGCACCCTGGTCCATTATCCTCCATTCTCTAAGCCCACTTCAGCTGAAGACTACACTTAGAATCATAGAATCATAGAAAATTTACGGCACAGAAGGAAGCCATTCGGCCCATCGTGTCCGCGCCGGCTGAGAAACGAGCCACCCAGCCTAATTCCACTTTCCAGCATTTGGTCCGTAGCTCTGCAGGTCACGGCTCTTCAGTTGCACATTCAGGTATTTTTTAAATGAGTTGAGGGTTTCTGCCTCTACCACCCTCTCAGGCAGCGAGTTCCAGACCCTCACCACCCAATGGGTGAAAAACTTTTTTCCTCATTTCCGCTCTAATCCTTCTACCAATCACTTTAAATCTATGCCCCCTGGTTATTGACCCCTACGCTACGGGAAATAGGTTCTTCCTATCCACTCTATCTAGGCCCCTCATAATTTTGTACACCTCAATCAAATCACCCCTCAGCCTCCTCTGTTCCAAGGAAAACAACCCCAGCCTATCCAATCTGCCATTATAGCTAAAATTCTCCACTCCTGGCAACATCCTCGTAAATCTCCTCTGCACCCTCTCGAGTGCAATTACATCCTTCCTGTAATGTGGTGACCAGAACTGTGCGCAGTACTCAAGCTGTGGCCTATCTAGTGTTTTATACAGTTCCAGCAAAACATTCCTGCTTTTATATTCTATGCCTCGGCTAATAAAGGAAAGCATTCCATATGCCTTCTTAACCACCTTATCTACCTGTCCTGCCACCTTCAGGGATCTGTGGACATGCACTCCAAGGTCCCTCACTTCCTCTACACCTCTCAGTATCCTCCCATTTAATGTGTATTCCCTTGCCTTGTTTGCCCTCCCCAAATGCATTACCTCATACTTCTCCGGATTGAACTCCATTTACCAGTTTTCTGCCCATCTGACCAGTCCATTGATATCTTCCTGCAGTCTACAGCTTTCCTCCTCACTATCAACCACATGGCCTATCTTTGTGTCATCCGCAATTTCTTAATTATCCCCCTACGTTGAAGTCCAAATCGTTACTGTATACCACAAAAAGCAAAGGACCTAGTACCGAGCCCTGCAGCACCCCACTGGAAACAGCCTTCCAGTTGCAAAAACACCTGTCGACCATTACCCTTTGCTTCCTGCCACTGAGCCAATTTTGGATCCAATTTGCCACTTTCCCTTGGATCCTATGGGCCTTTACTTTTTTGACCAATCTGCCATGTGGGATCTTGTCAAAAGCCTTGCTAAAATCCATGTAGACTACATCAATTGCGCTACCCTCATCGATCCTCCTTGTCACCTCCTCTCAAAATTCAATCAAGTTAGTCAGACACGACCTCCCCTTAACAAATCCGTGCTGACTGTCCTTGATTAGTCCATGTCTTTCTAAGTGACAGTTTATCCTGTCCCTCAGAATTGATTCCAGTAATTTGCCCACCACTGAGGTTAGGCTGACTGGCCTGTAATTATTCGATCTATCCTTTGCTCCCTTTTTAAACATCCGCTATTTCCCCCCGGCTTCTTTTAACAGCCTCGGATACATTTCATCTGGCCCTGGTGATTTATCCACTTTCAAAGATGCTAATCCCCTTAATACTTCCTCTCTCACTATGTTTATCCCATCCAATATTTCACACTCCTCCTCCTTAACTTCAATCCCTGCATCATCCCTCTCCTTTGTGAGGACAGATGCAAAGTATTCATTAAGAACCATACCCACATCTTCTGCCTCCACATATAGTTTACCTTTTTGGTCTCTAATCGGCCCTACTCTTTCCTTAGTTATTCTCTTGCTCTTAATGTATTTATAAAACATCTTTGGGTTTTCTTTGATTTTACCTGCTAATATTTTTTCATGCCCTCTCTTTGCTTTCCTAATTTCCTTTTTAACTTCACTCCTGCACTTTGTATACTCCTTTAAGCTTCCTGTGGTATTGAGTTCCCGGTGTCTATCATAGGCTTTCTTTTTCTGCCTTATCTTACCCTGAATGCTTCTTGACATCCAGGGGGCTCTAGATTTGGCAGCCCCTCCCTTTTCCTTTGTGGGAACATGTTTGCCCTGAACCCCTTGTATCACCCCTTTGAATGTCTCCCACTGCTCTGACACTGATTTACCTTCAAGTAGCTGTTTCCAGTTTACTTCTGCTAAATCACTTCTCAGTTTAGTAAAATTGGCCTTTCCCCATTAGAAAACTTTAACTCCTGCTCAGTCTATGTCCTTTTCCACAACTATGCTAAAACTAACTGTATAATGATCACTACCACCAAAATGCTCTCCCACTGCTACTTCTTCCACCTGCCGCTCTTCATTTCCTAGAACTAAATCCAGAACTGTCCCCCCTCTCGTTGGGCTTGCTATATATTGGCAAAAAAAATTCTCCTGTATGCAATTCAAGAATTCTGCGCCCTCTATATCATTCACGCTGTTTGTATCCCAGTTAATATTAGGGTAGTTGAAATCCCCTACTATTACTGCCCTATTGTTTTTGCACTCCTCAGAAATTTGCCTGTATATTTGCTCCTCTATCTCCCTCTGACTGTTTGGGGGTCTATAGTACACTCCCTGTAGTGTGACTGCCCCTTTTTTATTCTTTAGCTTGACCCATAAGACCTCATTTGATGCTCCTTCTAAAATATCATCCCTCCTCACAACTGTAATTGTTTCCTTAACCAAAATTGCCATCCCCCTCCTTTTTTATCCCCCCTCTATCATGTCTGAAAACCCTGTAACCAGGGACGTTGAGCTGCCAGTCCCACCCCTCTTTAAGCATGTTTCTGTAATAGCTAAGATATCATACTGCCACTTGGTCTTGACTTCCTCTGTGCAGTGCCACAGGAGGTTGACTAGTGTTCATGATACTTGTAAACTTGCTATTTTACTCTGTATTAATGGAAAATTGACAAAGCAGGCAGCTATTCCTGAACTAGCAGTTTCAGTAACCGAGCACTGTGTTCAATTTGGAAAGAGTCCTTTTAAAGTGTTGCAACCTGGAGATACATCTATGATCAGGCATCTTTTTAGGCCTTGCATTTGACTGCCTGTATTGTATGAAAAACTCATTCAGTCACACTGTGCTAATAGCAGTTCAATGCTAGTAGCCTTGTTCGTAACATGTTTTCCTATGCAGATGATCATTCACAATGTAAAAATCACATTGTGACAGACATTGGTGGCACCATCTTTCAGCTCTGCAGATATCACATTTCCTAGTAACTGACCTTAGCATCAATGATAACATATGCCATGTTGGTGCCAAGCGCATATGTCCGTGGCAGGTGGAGTAGCTTCCCATCAATAACCTGGGTTTTCTGCATCCTCCTTACCACTCTATTCACTTTTCCATAGTCCCATATACTGGTTTTATCCATTTTTGGTCACTGTACACAGTTGCAGGTTCCTTCTGCATCTTTAATGTCATCTCTACAAACAAATCAATATTTTTTTTCATTAAATATTTGGAGAACAGAGTGATAAACAGAGATGATTAGATGGAGTAAAATTTAAAGAGAAACCCTTCCATTTCTCAATAACAAGGCCGTAACAAGGAAAAACACCGTAAACTGAGGATCAGGCCATTAACACGCATTACACTTCATTACTGCAATCTTAGAAGCATGGACCCTGCTCCATTGACTTTCAAAATCACATGGGCTGGCTTTATCTCTCAGCACATTAAATTCCTATGGGATGATTGAGCCAGAGTATCCATATGGACCATATACACTGTGGCTCCTAAACTCTAATCTCCCTTTGCCACATAGGAACAAGAGAGCCGCTCTAGTAGGGAGAGGAATTTTGTCTTCGACTATCGGTATGCTTATTGCACAGGGCAGTATTTTAATTTTGTTGCTGTCCTGGCTGCTTAGGGACCAAGTTGTAGTTTTTTTGAATTCACAGGATTTATGGAAGCCATTTAATCATCACAACCAGGTTGCAGTAAACCCCACCACAATGAAAGCAGAATTTTCATCCTGTGACAAGTAGGGAGGTTTGTGTCTGTTTTGGACAGTTTTGAAAATAGAAGGTGTCTTACCAGAATTCAGCATGGAGGACCCCAGATGGGGTGACCTTGGAATCCAAGCTGATCTAATTATTGGTTCTTTATCGGAAAATGATTATCATATAAAAATCCAATCAGGCGAAGCTGTGCTTTCAATTGCTGCCAAATATCAAAAACAATCATGTATATGGACTGACAGACCACAGATTCAACAAATACTATTTCTCTGATTTGCTGAAACATCAAGGGGAATGTTTCATAGAAGGCAGTAATAACTAGACATTAATACCTCACCTCACAAAATGTGAGAGCTGTTCTCCCTGTTTTGTTCATTGACTTCAAAAGAATGTCTGTAACATGAAAGAATTCCCACGGCGTAAATCACCCCACGGGTTGCTTATGTCTTTCAATTTGACAGAAGATCTGAACTCTGGCTGGAAGTTTATGTCATCCATGTCTAACCTTGTATTGTGGAGGTGCACAAAAGTGCTTAATCCCAAAGTCCTCTTGTTTTTCAAGCTAGATATCAAATACATTCCAAAGAAGGTAATTTGGCCACTTGTGGACTGATTCTATTTTTCAAAAGTATTGTATTCTCTGAGTATTTTGCTGTGTGTTACTGCTTCTGTGCTATTCAACTTTTAAATAAATCTGACAAAGTAGTTTTAGCCTGTATGCATAGATCTAACAGTATAGTATTCTCTGCCTTTTGAAGGGGACAGGAAATTATGGACATCCCACATGATGTCCAATGTACTATATACAGTAATTCGGGAGCAAGTGTTAATCCTGGGCATGCTACTCCACATGCAGTGCGATTAATGGTGAAGGTTTTAGATCATAGGAGACTTGATCTGTTTATGGAAATCAACCTTTTAGCATGAAAACGAGGTGGAAGCTTGAGCTATTGCACCCATGAGACGTCACAATTGCTTTTTTCCCTTTGCAAACAGCAGTAACTCTGCCTGTTTTCAGTCACCACTCAGGCCTTCCTGTACACAGTCCCACAGTCCTAATGTTGGCTTTCCACCGAGTCTTTTCCCAGGTGGGACCCATCCCTTTACCTTCTGAGGAGTATTGCACAACAACTTGCATTTATATAGCACCTTTTAACATAGAAAAAGGTCCACTTCACAAAGGCATAACGGGTGAAACTTTCAGCTTTGGTGGGGGCGTACGGTGAGCAGTAACAGATCGGATGCTCATTATATACCCCTCACAATTTTCCTTTCCAATGAAGTCAATGGAGTGGAGATCCAGGTGGGGTGTATAATAGGCTGCCGATCCGCCACCACTCCTTTTACGCCCCCGTTGAAGCTGAAAGCTCTACCCAATCACTCTATCTGTTGCAAACTTCTTGCTGTAATGATCTTTGTTACTGCTTGCAAGCCACTCCATCTAATTATTTCACCCAGTTCTCCTTAAATTCTTCTTGCACTGTGCTTTTCAAATGGATCTGGTCTTTACCTCTGTGCTGTTTTCAGGTCCTCAGCTCGGCATCATACAAAAGTGTATTTAACACTAGCCTCACTGCTCTCCTTTTCACATAAAAATATTTACAGAAAAGTGTTGTGGGAAACAGTTAGGAATTGCGTCAGCTTGACTCAGTTGGTAGCACTCTTACCTCTGAGTCAGAAAGTTGTAGGTCAAACCCCACTGCAGGAATTGAGCACAGAATTTATGCTGACACTTCAGTACAGTACTGAGAGAGTGCTGCATTGTCAGGGGTGCTGTCTTTCAGGTGAAATGCTAACCTAAGGCCCCATCTGCCTATTCAGGTGAATGTAAAAGATCCTGTGCCAATTATATCCTCTCTACAAATGGTTTATGAGCAACAGCCTCATAATCTTCTTGAAAGGGAATGCCACTGTTCTGTCATTTGGCAGCAGTTCTATAATCCTGGTGAATGATGGGATTGTGAAATGTGAGCCATTTCCATGGAAGTCTATGTACTAAAATTAATATCTTGAGCAAGAGAAGCAGAAGATTTGTGGGGAACTCTTTCCTGACTTCCCTACTTTATTTTCTGCAAGTCTTGAGGATTTTATTTTTTAATTCTAGAAGGGGTAGTTACAGAACCAAAATGAGAATTATTGCCCTTTTGAGTCACAACTGTTTCCTAATTAAGTCCCAACTGCCCAAGATATATCTTAGCAGGCGACTGATACTACTATAGCCTGTTGAATGTTTACCAATCGCAACACTTGACCTACAAGGAAGGAAAAAATTGTCCTGATAAAGGGCCATTCACAGCAAACGGAGCCACAGTGGCTTGTTTGAACGATATTATTTTACCAGACATTTGGGAGATAATCGCACGAAGTGATCCTTACACTTTCACCAGGGACTGTGTACTTGGCTAGAATGAGGAACATGCAGTTTGACAGAACCACTATGGATACAAACGAAACCAAACTTTATTTTCCTCTTAAAGGGGTGAAATTCATTCTGAGCACATGGAACTGATGGCTAAAGCTGGTGTAGTAGAGTGTTCGCGCAAAGATATTAAACTCATTTGAGATTCCAATACTGCAGGTGTTTCAAATAGTTTGCTGTTGATTTTTATGAATTTTTCCTGTGTCTGATCATGTGTTTCTACATGTATGTGCATATGTCGGTAAAGTTATGTAAAAAAAAACAAAAAAACTTTCATTTTTATATTGTCTTTCGCATCCTCAGGGTGTCCCAAAGTGCTTCACAGATAATGAAATACATTTGAAGTGTAGTCACGGTTGTAATGTAGGAAATCGTGGCAGCCAAATTGCACACAGCAAGCTCACACAAACAGCAATGAGATCAGATAATCTGTTTTAGTGATGTTTGTTGAAGGATAAATATTGGCCAGGACACCAGGTGAACTCCCCTGCTCTTCTTCGAATAGTGCAATGGAATCTTTTACGGCAGGCGGGGCCTTGGTTTAACGTCTCATCCGAAAGAAAGTATCCCCAACAGTGTAGTACTGAAGAGTCAGCCTAGTTTATGCGCTCAAATCTCTGGAGTGGGGCTTGAACCTACATCCATCTGAGTCAGAGGTGAGAGTGCAACATTGAGGCAAAGCTGACATCTTGATCTCGCATTGCACAAAGGAAATGGGCAACAGAAGACTCGTGGTACAAGCTGAAAGCGTTATGGATAAACCTCGCTAATAGTTCCACCCATTGAATATACGTTATTTCAAAGTTTAAGGAATACTGCAGATTAAGATGAGCAACCTGCGATGTTGGGAATCAAATAGTATCCTCATTTGAGCTTGTTAACTTTTCTTTCATATTTTAATTTATTTTTATTTGTTCATGGAATGTGGGCATCGCTGGCAAGGCCAGAATTTATTGCCCATCCCTAACTGCCCTTAAGAAAGTGGTGGTGAGCCGCCTTCTTGAATCGCTGCAGTCCGTATGGTGAAGGTTCTCCCTCAGTGCTGTTAGGTAGGGAGTTCCAGGATTTTGACCCAGCGAAGATGAAGGAACGGCGATATATTTCCAAATCAGGATGGTGCGTGACTTGGAGGGGAACGTGCAGGTGGTGTAGTTCCCATGTGCCTGCTGCCCTTGTCCTTCTAGGTGGTAGAGGTCGCGGGTTTGGGAGGTGCTTTCGAAGAAGCCTTGGTGAGTTGCTGTAGTGCATCCTGTAGACGGTACACACTGCTGCCAACGTGCGCCGGTGGTGATGGGAGTGAATGTTTAGGGTGGTGGATGGGGTACCAATCAAGCGGGCTACTTTGTCCTGGATGGTGTTGAGCTTCTTGAGTGTTGCTGGAGCTGCACTCATCCAGGCACGTGGAGAGTATTCCATCACACTCCTGACTTGTGCCTTGTGGATGGTGGAAAGGCTTTAAGGAGTCAGGAGGTGAATCACTTGCCGCAGAATACCCAGCCTCTGACCTGCATTTGTAGCCATAGTACGTATGTGGCTGGTCCAGTTAAGTTTCTGGTCAATGGTGACCCCCAGGATGTTGATGGTGGGGGATTCGGCGATGGTAATGCCGTTGAATGTCAAGGGGAGGTGGTTAGACTCTCTCTTGTTGGAGATGGTCATTGCCTGACACTTCTCTGGCGCGAGTTGGCCTTTTATTCTGTCTGGGGCATGACTGCCCCTCTGAGTGCATGTTGCATAAAATTAAATTTAAGGACTAATGTGAGGTCATGGTGAAATACTAAGCCAGTGATCAGAAGCAGATACTGGTTTACATCATAGGTAGGGTTCAGTTGGCAATGCCCTTTATGATGTACCAGTCAGCAAGTGAACACTCAGTAAAGACAACTTTGCTGATTAAAATCTAATTGAAAATGAGGGCTTAGTTTATAACCTTTGGAACACTGTATTCTCTTTTCATTTGCGATAAATGTCAATACCCATATAAATATGGAGACAGTACATGTCCGACTCCCAGCATAGCATTGCTGAAAATAAAATATAGGGATAAACACTGAAAAACAAGCTTTTCTTTCCAAGTTCACATAGTCCATTTGCTTGCATCGCAGTGTTTTTTGCCAAAAGTCCTGTATCCTACTAATACCCTCCTTTCGAGAAGTCAGGAAAAACATACATTGAATCAAAGCCTTGCTCTTGCCTTCAGCTCAATAAAGATCATGACTTGGACCAATTCAGTGACTTTGTAAGGTTTGTACTAAGGACTACACCGAGTCCATGTATTAGCGAAGAAATAATGAGCCAACAATGAGGATGGTCTTCATCTTTGAGACAAAGAAATCCATGGGCTTCATACACTTGATTTATAAATGAAGACACAAGGGGTATGGGAAGGAGGTTTGAGGCAGTAATCTGTGTAGGGGAAGAAAAGGAATCATGGGTTGTTCTTGCTATTCCTGATGATCCTGAAGTAATATGTAGATTTGACCATGGAGAGGGAAATGTGATATTGCTTGACATGGTCCAGCCAAATTTGGCAGTGGGCAGTAAGACCATTCATGTGCAACTCTGCAGCACTTGGACTTATGAATGGGGAAATGATGGAGGTGGGAATGGTGAGTGACTTGGGATAAGGGCATCAAAGGCAGAAATGAGGGTGCTATTTAGTAGATCAAGAGTGGCAGTGGTGTTATGACTGGTGGAGGGCCAGAGGAGGGTAAGTTTGGAATTAGGGAGTTGGTGAGGAAGCAGGAGCAGTTTTTTTCCAGGGATGAAGAGTAAGGGTAGTAAGGTTGGAGGTAGGCAGGCAGATATGATGGAAAAGGTGAAGAGCAAATGGTCAGAGATAGCCGTATCAGTAATCGAGCCGTTGGAGAAGTTGAGGCCATGTGAGATAGTGGGATCAAGGAGGTGTAGGTCGGAGAGTTGATACGAAGGGCAAGATTAAAGAAGCACAGCCAGACAGACGAGTCAGAGGAGAGAGAACAAAAGGACATAAGATGGAGGTTAAAGTCTCTAAAGGTTAAAGAAAAGCATGAATTGCTCAATGCATAGATTGAGGAAGGAGAGAAGGGAGGGCATCTCAGCAAGGACATCCCCATAGGAGGTAGGAGAGCAGTAGAGGGCAAGGACTTTAAATGGAAGGTGGGAGGGTCGGAAGATGATGATGTGCTTGAAGGAGGAAAAGGTGCCTGAAGAGTAGGGGAAAAGCCTGTGTTGAGACTTGATGAGAGCCATACTATGCGGGGCACATAGTGAAACAGAGCCTGGTGGCGAGGGTTTTTTTGAGAGGAAAGGAGTCACTGCTTATAAGTCAGGTTTTTTCAGCATCGATTTATCAATTGATGCATCTACAATGAGATCATGGATGGCAAGGACCTTGTTCGCAAGGGAGCGAATGTTTCGGAGGGCAATAAAATGGATCTACTGGGGGGTCTGGGCAGGACACAGGGAAGTTGGAGAGGTTAACCCCAAGGAATGAGCTGGGTGGGATGGTTACCGAGGGCAGGGGATGAGGCAGAGAAGAGCCGGTGACAGGTGCCTCAGTGAACACGATGGAGGATACCAAGGGTGGAGTAGAGGGAGGCTATGAGTTTGTCAAGAAGAGATGCAAACCTGGGGGCTAGATTTAATTGGGTTGGGCCAAGAGGGGTTAAGTTCTTTGAAGGCAGCAGGACAAGTTGATAAACATATTTAAAAAAGCATATGGGATTGTTGGCTTTATAAATAGATTGCACAATTTTAACAATTTTAAAGAACAGAGAGACGTGTCGGTTCACATGTACAAATCTTTAGAGGTGGCAGGACAAGTTGATACGGCTGTTAAAAAAGAATACGGGATCCTGGGCTTTATAAATAGAGGCATAGAGTACGAAAGCAAGGAAGCTATGCTAAACCTTTATAAAACACTGGTTAGTCCTTATCTAGAGTAATGTGTTCAATTCCAGGCACCAAACATTAGGAAGGATGTCAATTTCTTGAAGAAGGTGCAGAGGAGATTTACCAGAATGATACCAGAGATGAGGGACTTAAGTTCTGTGGAAAGAAACTGGGATTGTTTTCCTTAGAGCAGAGAAAGTTAAGGGATGAATTAATAGAAGTGTTCAAAATTAAGAGGGGTTTTAATATAAGAAGAAACTGTTTCGACTGGGTCAGTAGCCAGAGGACACAGATTTAAGATAATTGGCAAAAGAATCAAAGGGGAGATGAAGAGAAATTTTTTTATGAAGCGAGTTGCTTTGATCTGGAAGACGCTGCCTGAAAAGGTGGTGGAAGCAGATTTGGTTGTAACTTTCAAAAGGGAATTGGATATATACATGAAAAAGAAAAAATTGCAGGGCTATGGGGAAAGAATGGGGAAGTGGGACTAATTGGATAGCTCTTTCAAAGATCCATCACAGGTATCAACAGGCCGAATGGCTGCCTTCTGTGCTGTAAGATCTGTGATGTTAGAATAGGAAAATAAGAGGTGGCTGGGCCTGATACTGTGATGAAACCACACAAGGATCTTCACTTAATACTCTGTGCTCTAAAACCTGAGGCAGTGGAAGTGTTGCAGATCTTGGTCTGGTTGTAAATGGAAGATGAATCACAAAAGAAAGAAAAGAAAATCTTGCATTTATATCACACCCTTCATTTCCTCTGGATGTCCCAAAGCTTTCCACAGACAGTGAATTACCATTTGAAGTGTTATTACATGGGCAACTGCTCAATGGTGGCTTGTTTAAAAATAATTCGTGCAGAACGAGGTCCCAGAAACAAATAAAAATGCATGAATGACCGGTTAATTTGTTTTTGATTGTGTTAATTGAGGGAAGAGCATTTGCCAGGACACTGGGAGAACTCCCTGCTCTTCAAACAGTGCCTTGGAATCTTTTACATTTACCTGAACAGGCAAATGGTCCTCGGTTTAACACCTTGTGCTGAAAGACAGCACCTCTGACATTGCAGCACTCCCTCGGTGCTGCACTGAATTGTCGACCTAAATTAGATTCTCAAGCCCAGAGTGGGGCTTGAACCTATAACATTCTGACTCTGAGGTGGCAGTGCCAGCAACTGATCAAGGTAACACTTACTATTAGACAGGCAGGGAGCATAAACATGGTTGATTTGGTCCATTCAGAACAATATCTTTTGGGTGGCTTTGATCTGATCCAAATGTGGAATTCCACATTTCCTAAGTATATTAGGACCTTGTAACAATGGAAAACATGACGATTGGTGGGCCAATCCTTCTGTAGTGGCTCTGTCCTCCTGCTTAGAAAGAAGGAAAAAAGAGCTTCCATTTATATAGCGCCTTTCACAACCTCAGGATGTCTCAAAGCGCTTTACAGCCAAGTGTAGTCACTGTTGTAATGTAGGAAAGGCAGCATCCAATATGCACACAGCAAGGTCTCACAAACAGCAATGAAATACATGACCAGATAATCTGTTTTAGGTGTTGGTTGAGAGATAAATTTGCCACCGGTACCGGGAGAGCTCCCCTGCACCCTGAATCTTTTATGTCCACCTGTGAGGGCAGACAGAGCCCCGGTTTAATGTCTCTTCCGACTGTGCAGTGCTCCCTCAGTACTGCACGGAAATGTCAGCTTAGATTATGTGCTCAAGTCTATGGTGTGGGACTTGAACGCACAACCTTCTGCCTCAAAGGCAAGAGTGCCACCACTGAGCCAAGGCTGACACTTAGTGCTTTATATTCAAGAAGGAGATAGATATATTTCTTAATGCTAAAGGGATCAAGGGATATGAGGAAAAAGCGGGAACAGGATACTGAGTTAGACGATCAGCCATGATAATTTTGAATGGCGGAGCAGGGCCGAATGGCCTACTCTTGCTCCTATTTTCTATGAGTCTATGATTAACCATTCTTACCAGTCTTCGCTTCTGGCCATGTTAACAAAAAAAAACATAGAGAAGCCAAAACAAAGCATTTGTGCCACCAAGGAGTTAGACTAGTTGTAAAGGAAGAATGAAGCAGCAACTGTGTTGGAGCATAGATTTGATATTAATGAGGGCAGATCAAGTTTTTAAAATACATCAAATAAACAGGATGAGATGGTCAGTGCAGCAAAGAGAATCCTGCACCCTGACTGTCTTGCCAACATTTCACTCGATAAATTTTTTTGAGCAGCCATGACAGTCTGGTAATTATTCCACAGCTTGTGCAGTTTCATTTGAAATTTGTGAATATCTTTTAACTGTTTGTTCAGATTCACCGTAACATTACAAGCTTGATTTCACAGCATTAAACTGTGTGCACCTAATGGCCATTTGCCTTCATTGGACAAGTTTGTTGTTTGCCAGCAGACCCTGTGTGGACACGAGGCATCTACATTTGCAAGGGGCAAGGAAAAAGAGAGTGTGTTTGGTTGATCGGCACTTAAACTGTTATGTCTGCCTGCTGAAACCAGCAGCGACGGTGGCTGTTATTCGGAGAAATCGGCAGTCCAGATTGTATCACCCTCATGGGTAGATGGTGAGCGAACAGCAAAGACGCAGAGTTCCCCTTTTAACCTCTGCACACAATCTCTTCTTAAAACTGTTCTTCATGTTCTTGGAAGGTGCCCTGTGGATCTAGGCTTCATCAGCCTTTTTATATTCATTCTCGGGATGTGGCCGTTGCAGGCAAGGCCGGCATTTATTGCACTTTCCCAGCTGCCCTGAGAAGGTGGTGTAGCGGTTTGATACAACTGACTGGCTTGCTCGGCCACTTCAGATAGTATTTATGAGTCAACCACATTGGTGTGGGGTTGGAGTCACATATAGGCCAGACCGGGTAAGGACAAAGGTTTCCTTCCCGAAAGGACGTTAGTGAACCAATTGTGTTTTTACAACAATCCAATAGCTTCATGGTCATTTTTACTGATACCAGCTGTTTACTTCCAGGTTTTTAAAAACTGAATTCAAATTCTCAAACTGTTATGGTGGGATTTGAATCCTGGATATTTGAAATCTGGATTACTAGTCCAGTAACCTAACCACTACACTACTGTACCCCATAAGGACTTGGTATTTGGCAGAAATAAAGAAGATTTCATCATTCTCAACGAATATACATTCCATTGAGGAATAAAAGCTTCATGGGAAAAGTGATCCATCCCTAACTAAAGAGGTTAAGGGTAGTATTAGATTAAAAGAAGAGGCTTATAATGTCATCAACAAGAGTAATAAGCCTGAGGATTGGGAGAATTTTAGAAACCTGCAAAGGATGGCCAAAACATTGATAAAGAGGGAGAAAATAGAATATGAGAGTAAACTAGCAAGAAATATAAAAACAGATTGTAAAATCTTCTACAAGTGTGCAATAAGGAAGAGAGTAGCGAAAGTAAACGTGGGTCCCTTAGAGGCAGAGACAGGAGAAATTATAATGGAGAATAAGGAAATGGCAGAGACATTAAACAACTATTTTGTATCTGTCTTCACAGCAGAGGACACAAAAAAATACCAGAAATAGTGGGGAACCAAGGGTCTAACAAGAGTGAGGAACTTAAAAGTATTTAATATTAGTAAAGAAAAGGTACTGGAGAAATTAATGGGACTAAAAGCCGACAAATCTCCTGGACCTGATGGCCTCCATCCGAGGGTTCTAAAAGAGGTGGCTGCAGAGGTAGTGGATACATTGGTTGTGATCTTCCAACATTCTCTAGATTCTAGAACGGTCCCCGCGGATTGGAAGGTAGCAAATGTAACCCTGCTATTCAAGAAAGGAGGGAGAGAGTAAACAGAGAACTACAGGCCAGTTAGCCTGACATCAGTAGTTGGGAAAATCATAGAATCATAGACTGGTTACAGTGCAGAAGGAGTCCATTCGGCCCAGCGAGCCCATGCTGGCTCTTTGTAAGAGCAATCTAGTTAGTCCCACTCCTCCACTCTATCCTCGTAGCCCTGCAAACTTTTTCCTTTGAAGTACTTATCCAGTTCCCTTTTGAAAGCTACGATCGAATCTGCCTCCACCACCCCCTCGAGCAGTGCATTCCAGATCATAACGACTCGCTGTGTAAAAAAGTTTTTCCTCATGTTGCTTTTGGTTCTTTTGCCAATCACCTTAAATCTGTGTCCTCTGGTTCTCTACCCTTCCGCCAATGGGAACAGTTTCTCTTTATTTACTTTATCTAAACGCTTCATGATTTTGAACACTTCTATCAAAAACTCCTCTCAACCTTCTCTGCTCTAAGGAGAATAACCCCAACTTCTCCAGTCTATTCAAGTAACTGAAGTCCCTCATCCCTGGAACCATTCTAGTAAATCTTTTCTGCACCTTCTCTAAGGCCTTCATATCCTTCCTAAAGTCCAGTGCCCAGAATTGGACACAATACTCCAGTTGTGGCTGAACCAGTGTTTTATAAAGGTTCAAAATAACTGCCTTGCTTTTGTACTCTATGCCTCTATTTATGAAGCCCAGGATCCCGTATGCCGTTTTAACCACTTTCTCAACCTGTTCTGCCACCTCCAAAGATTTGTGTACGTATACCCTCAGGTCTCTCTGTTCCTGCACCTCCTTTAGAATTGTACCATTTAGTTTATATTGCCTCTCCTCCGTCTTCCTATTCCTATGTTAAATTACATCTGCCTTGTCTCCGCCCATTCCACCAGCCTGTCTACGTCCTCTTGAAGTCTATTGCTATCCTCCTCTCTGTTTACTACACTTCCAAGTTTTGTGTCATCTGCAAATTTTGAAATTGTGCCCTGTACAACCAAGTCCAGGTCATTAATGTATATCAAAAAAAGCAATGGTCCTCGTACCGACCTCTGAAGCACCCTACTGTATACCTTCCTCCAGTCCGAAAAACAACCGTTCACCACTACTCTCTGTTTCCTGTTACTTAGCCAATTTCGTGTCCACGCTGCTACTGCCCCTTTTATTCTATGGGCTTCAATTTTGCTGACAAGCCTATTATGTGGCACTTTATCAAACGCCTTTTGAAAGTCCATAAACACAATATCAACCGCATTGCCCTCATCGACCCTCTCTGTTACCTTATCAAAAAACTCAATCAAGTTAGTTAAACACGATTTGCCTTTAACAAATCCATGCCATCTTTCCTTTATTAATCCACACTTGTCCAAGTGACTATTAATTTTGTCCCGGATCATCGTTTTAAAAGCTTCCCCACCACTGAGATTAAACTGACTGACCTGTAGTTGCTGGAATCCATTATTAAGGATGTAGTAATGGGGCACTTAGTAAATCATAATATGATTAGGCAGAGTCAACATCGTCTTATGAAAGGGAAATCGTGTTTGACAAATCTTTTGGCGTTTTTTGAGGATGTAACTAGCAGGTTAGATAAAGGGGAACCAGTGGATGTAGTATATTTGTATTTTCAAAAGGCATTGGCTAAGGTGCCACACAAAAGGTTGTTACACAAGATAAGGGCTCATGGGGTTGGAGGTGATATATTAGCATTGATAGAGGATTGGTTAACGGACAGAAAACAGAGAGTAGTAATAAACGGGTCATTTTCAGGCTGGCAGGTTGTAACTAGTGGAGGGCCGCAAGGATCAGTGCTTGGGCTTCAGCTATTTACAATCTATATTAATGACTTAGATGAAGGGACCGAGTGTAATGTATCCAAGTTTGCTGACGATACAAAGCTAGGTGGGAAAGTAAGCTGCAAGGAGGACACAAAGAGTCTGCAAAGGGATATAGACAGGTTAAGCGAGTGGGCAAGAAGGTGACAGATGGAATATAATGTGGGGAAATGTGAGATTATTCACTTTGGTAGGAAGAATAGAAAAGCAAAATATTTTTTTAAATGGTGAGAAACTATTAAATATTGGTGTTCAGAGAAATTTGGGTGTCCTGGTACACGAAGCACAGAAAATTAACATGCAGGTACAGCAAGCAATTAGGAAGGCAAATGGTATGTTGGCCTTTATTGCAAGGAGGTTGAAGTACAGGATTAAGGAAGTCTTGCTGCAATTGTACAGGGCTTTGGTGAGACCACACCTGGAGTACTGTGTACAGTTTTGGTCTCCTTATCTAAGGAAGGATATACTTGCCGTGGAGGGGGTGCAACAAAGGTACACTAGATTGATTCCTGGGAAGAGAGGGTTGTCCTATGAGGAGAGATTGAGTAGAATGGACGTATACTATGTGGAGTTTAAAAGAATGAGAGATGATCACATTGAAACATATAAGATTCTGAGGGGGCTTGACAGGGTAGATGATGAGAGGTTGTTTCCCCTGGCTGGAGAGTCTAGAACTAGGGGGCATAGTCTTAACATAAGGAGTCGGCCATTTAGGAATGCGAGGAGGAGGAACTTCTTCACTCAGAGGGTTGTGAATCTTTGGAATTCTCTATCCCAGAGGGCTGTGGATGCTCAGTCATTGAGTATATTCAAGGGTGAGATAGATAGATATTTGGACTCTAAGGGAATCAAGGGATATGGGGATGGGGCGGTAAAGTGGAGTTGAGGTCGAAAATCAGCCATGATCTTATTGAATGGCGGAGCAGGCTCAAGGGACCGTATTGCCTACTCCTGCTCTTATTTCTTATGTTCTTATATAAAGAAAGAGCTTGTATTTATATAGTGCCTTTCACGACCTCAGGATGTCCCACTGCACTTTATACCAATGAAGTATTTTTAAAGTGTAGTCACTGTTGTAATGCTGGAAACATGGCAGCCTATTTGCGTACAGCAAGGTCCCACAAATAGCAATGAAATAAATGACCAGATCACCTGTTTTGTTGATGTTGGTTGAGGGATAAATGTTGGTCAGGACACTGGGGAGAACTCTCCTGCTCTTCTTCGAATGTTGCCATGAGGTCTTTTATGTCTACCTGAGAGGGCAGACAGGCTCTCATTTAAGGTCTTATCCAAAAGACAGCGCCTCTGACAGTGCAGCACTCGCTTAGTACTGCACTGAACTGTCAGCCTAGATGATATGCTCAAGTCTCTGGAGTGGGGCTTAAATCCACAACCTTCTGACACAGAGGCGAGAGTGCTGAATGTGTACAGCATGGGTACTGTAATTTGGGGGAGACACCAAGTAAAATAATTTTGCTGCATCTGAATTGAGTCATCTCTTGTGTCTAAAATTGTGAGCTGGCGTTGCGTTTATTTTATCATTAGTTAGCAGCTTAAAGACATTGTGAATGAAAGGTTATGGACAACGGGCGGAATCGAAGAACTGCAGTGAGTAATGCCTCAGCACAAAGCATTTAAAGGCATTTGTCATTTGTATGTGGCAGCACAGGAAATTTAGCCTTTTTAAGTGATAGACTTTAGCACAATGTGAAATCAATGGCTGAGCAATATAACACAATTGGTCACATATTGATAGAATTAAACATTGCTGTTAACGCCACTTGTCATTGATCTGACTCGAAACAGAGTTCAAGCTTAAAAACAGCCTGGAGCCTGACTGCGAACTGCAGTGTCACCAGTGTACTTAAAAAAAAATGAAGGGCCATCTGTTTCAAACATTACATTTAATTTTTTGTCTGTCCTCTGGTAAATTGGTGGACTTTTTTTAAAATTACTTATATTTTCATAGGAAATACAGATGAAATGTCTCAGTTGAAAGTTGTTCCCTTCTGAATCTGCATTAATTATGAAACTGCTGGTTGAGCCCTGTTTGTCAAATTAATTTGGAGATTGTTGACATTCAATCTAGCGGTTTTTCAGGGTAGGGAGTGTGGATCTCATGGCTAATTTTCTGTGTCCTCTAAAGAGGATGTTAATGGAAGATGACACTATTACCACACTGTTTTGTAATTTCTACAGCTAATTTGAGTTACAATTTAACATGAGCAAATTGAATATTCTGTTTCATGAGTTTACTTTGAAATTGCATTAACACTAGAGGTGCATTTATAGTTTAAGATATAATTTGAGTTTGTTACTACACAAAGTTTGGTGCAATTGAATCATTCCAATTCCCACTTTCAACATAGTGACTATTTAAGTCTGTTTGCTCTGCAGATTATTTTCTCGGTAGCATTCTTAAGATGTGACATTAACTGTCGTTGTAGAAGTGAAAAAGATAAATTGTGAAAATAAGGATGAAGTGGTAATTTTTACAAAAAAAGGTGTTTGGTGCAGAGCTTTGCGCTACATGAGTGCACACCAGGAATTCAGGTGTGGGAGGTTAGCATATCCTGCAAGATTTTCTGTCCATTAAAATGAATCGATGGAAATTAATGGGCTGCACGTGCTGTTCCCAGATATGGATCCAGTTGGGTGAGGCTCTGCGCTGGGAGCATACAATCGGAAAACTTACCATATGGTGTCCTAGTGCAACACGTTTGTCTTTTGCACAATCGTATGTAAAGAGTTGAGACTCTATGCTGGTGGCGTGCTGCACAATAGATGGTCTCAACTGGCTGAATTTTTTTTTGTCCACTTCCTGCTGTACTTTTCACTTCTCTAACCCATGTCCTGATTTTTTTCTTTGCTTTTCAAGTTCCCTCCCCCCAACTGCCCAAAATTCGCAGGAAATGTTTTCATAGTTAAAAACTGAAAATGCAGAGCTCCATATAATAGTAATATTTGTATTTAAACTAATTTGCATTTTTAGATGACATAAGTACTACTTGGAAGACTCAGATCTTATCATTTGTGAAGATCTATTCCATTCACACTCATTTGTTTAAAACTTTTTCTCACTGCTGACTGGAAGGATTCTATATGAAATGAGTTCGGGCAGCCTTCACTCGATTCCTAAAGGATAAACAGAATTGAATTTGGAATTACACTATCAGTCTTACTTAGAGATGGCACAGGTTAGCTGGTTTCGGAAACTGTCACATTGATACAGGAGTGGGCCCTTTCCTGAGATTTGGACTGAGGTATGTTGATGGGGCAGTGTGGAGATACTATCATTCTGCAACCAGTCATGACCTTTTTGGTCTGAGAGTGCTTGATGCAGACATAGATGCCCCATAATGTTTCATTGCCTAGCAATACGATTCTCTAGCTCAATGGGCACAAAATTCACTTTTATTCAAAGAAAGTTCTAGAAGTTCATCTTTTGAGTCAATTTTGCATTTTCACATGAAACATTAATTGAATGTAGCACAAATAAAAGCTTTTTGATTTTAAAAAAATGTCTTGGGTAAAAATTAGGCGGTGCTCAGAAAAACATTACACTCTATTGATTAGTAACTTAGTGGTTACTGTATTTCTAAGATCTTAGTTTTGGGGCATAGAATCATAGATATTACAGCATAAAAGTAATTTAACGCATTGGGCTTGTGCCAGTGATAACTCTTCGATCAGAGTTCTCCACTTTAATCTCACTTCCCTGCAATTTCCCCTTATATATTGTTTTATATTCTTCCTTTTTCAAATACTCTTTTTTAATGTAATTGGCCTAGATTTTCCTTGGATGTTCTCTCAATTAGCCACAGTAAATTTGGCAGAAACCCGAAGTTATGCAGTCAATCAGGAGAACCCCCCATGGAAATTCCCAGCAATAATCTCTGCCTCAATTGCTACTTGCGGTAAAGCATTGTGCGTTTTAACAACCTACATAGACAAAATTTCTTCTCACAGTTTGGGTACAGTGCACAGTTCTGGTCTCTATTATAAAAGGATATAGAGGCATTGGAGAAGGTGCAAAAATGATTCACGAGGATGACACCAGAACTGAGAGAATATACTTATCAGGAAAGACTGAATAGGCTGGGGCTCTTTTCTCTAGAAAAGAGAAGGCTGAGGGGTGACCTGATAGAAGTCTTTAAGATAATGAAAGGGCTTGAGAGGTGCAACAGAGTGAGAGAGTTGTATTCGAGATAGGGATGCCCCTTTAAGAGGTTGTTGACCTTAATTGCCTTTAACAACTCCCAGCCTGTGCATATAAAAGGCTGGGAAATGATTCACTTGGGGGTTCTTTAAAGAGACAGAGATGAAAGTTGTCAATGTAATGACTAATCTGCATGGAGAAGAGTGAAGCAGAAGAAACAGAGAATGCTGCCTATGTATGTCTGGTGCATTGTATAAAGTAAAGACTCAAAGTGGGGGGACTAAACTACATTTGATTGGAGATCTGGTCTATGTGTATAATTGACTCCTGGGTCCTGGGCCTGTATTGGCTGGTTACATAAGGTAGATGTAGAGGAAATATTTCCACTTGTGGGGGAGACCAAAACTGGAGCTCATAATTCCCAATGAATATACATACCCTTCAGGAATAAAAACTCCATAGCAAAAGTGATCCATCTGTAGCTAACTGGAGAAGTTAAGGATAGTATTTGATTAAAAGAAGAGGCTTACAATTCTGCCAAAAAGAGTAGTAAGCCTGAGGATTGGGAGGGTTTTAGAAATCAGCAAAGGATAACTAAGAAGTTGATAGAGGGAGAAAAGTGAATGAGAGTAAACTAGCAAGAAATATAAAAACAGATTGTAAGAGCTTCTATCAGTATATAAAAAGGAAGAGATTATTGCAAGTATATGTGGGTCCCTTAGAGGCAGAGACAGGATAAATTATAAGGGGGAATAAGGAAATATTTTACATCTGTCTTTACAGTAGAAGACAAAAAAACTAGAAACATTGGGGAATGAAGGGTCTGATGAGAGGAGGAACTTAAAGTAACTAAGATTAGTTTGTAAAAATTAATGGGACTAAAAGCCAACAAATCCCATGGACCTGATGGCCTACATTCTAAAGTTTTAAGAGGTGGATTCATTGGTTTTGATCTTCCAGAATTCCCTAGATTCTAGAACAGTCCCAATGGATTGGAAGGTAGAAAATGTAATCCTGCTCTTCAGGAAAGGAGGGAGAAAGAAAACATGGAACTATAGTCCAGTTAGCCTGACATCAGAAGTATGGAAAATGCTAGAATCTATGATTAAGGATGTAGTAATGGGGCACTTAGAAAACCATAATATGATTAGGTAGAGTCAACATGGTTTTATGAAAGGGAAATAATGTTTTACAAATCTTAGTTTTTTTTGAGGGTGTAACTAGAAGGGTAGATAAAGGGAACCAGTGGCTGTAGTATATTTTGGATTTTCTAAAGGCATTCGATAAGGTGCTACATAAGAGGTTGTTACACAAGATTAGGGCTCATGGGATTGAGGGTAATATATCAGCATGGACAGAAAACAGTAGGAATAAATGAGTCATTTTTTGGTTCGGCAGGTTGTAACTAGTGGGGTGCCGCAGGGATCCGTGCTTGGGCCTTGGCTATTTACAATCTATATTAATTACTCAGATGAAGGATCCAAGTTTGCTGATGATACAAAGCCAGGTGGGAAAGTAAGCTGTGAGGAGGATGCAGAATCGGCAAAGGGATATTGACAGGTTAAGTGAGTGGGCAAGAAGGTGGCAGGTGGAGTATAATGTGGGGAAATGTGAGGTTAAACACTTCAGTAAGGAAAATAGAAAAACTATTTTTTAAATGGTGAGAAACTATTAAATGTTGGTGTTCAGAGGGATTTGGCTGATCTTGTACATGATATACAGAAAGTTAGCATGCAGGTACAGTAAGCAATTAGGAAGGCAAGTGGTATGTTGGCCTTTATTGCAAGGGGGTTGGAATACAAGAGTAAGGAAGTCTTGCTGCATCTGTACAGGGCTTTGGTGAGACCACACCTGGAGTACTGTGCACAGTTTTGATCTCCTTACCTAAGGTAGGATATACTTGCCTTAGAGGCAGTGCAACGAAGGTTCACTAGGTTGATTCCTGGGAAGAGAGGGTTGTCCCATGAGGAAAGATTGAGTAGAATGGGTCTATACTCTCTGGAGTTTAGAAGAATGAGCGGTGATCTCATTGAAATATATATAAGATTCTGAGGGGGCTTGACAGGGTAAATGCTGAGAGGATGTTTCCCCTGGCTGGGGAGTCTAGAACTAGGACATTTAGGACTGAGATGAGGAGGAATGTCTTCACTCAGAGTTGTGAATGTTACCCAAAGAGTAGTAAGAATGTGGAACTTGCTTACCACAAAGAGTAATTGAGGCTAATATCAAAAATACAGTTAAGGGGAAGCTAAATAAGCACATGCGGGAGAAAGGAATAGATGTGGTATCCTGATAGGGAAGATGAAGAGGGGTAGGAGGAGCATAAACGCCGGCATTGAGCAGTTGGGCCGAATGGCCTGTTTCTATGCTGTAGACTTGATATAACTCACTTTCCCTTCATTCATCAAGGGATAATCCTGCGTCTGCTCCCTTGTTACCAAACATCACTTAATGTGCTATTTCCACTATAATGCCACTAAGTGGGGGTAATTTTAACTTTGGGCAATGGTTTAAAATATCAAATTAGCTGCCCGTTATACATTATGCCTGGCTTTCCTTTCCATCGAAGTCAAAGGAAGGGAAAATCGTGAGGGGTGTATAACGGGCGGCTAATTCGATATAGCCCAAAGTTAAAATGGCCCCCACTGGGTGGGATCACTGGTACATTAAGGCATGCAGACCATTGCTTAGAAAGTGCCAATAATTCCCAATGTCACTAATTCTAAAAGCCAGTTGCCTGGAATTTCCACAGGGTTTCTCCCAATCTCCTGCCATAACTTCGGGAGAAAGACCAGAGAAAACAGCATAAAGGGCTGTTTCTGCCATTTCTCTGGAGTTTCTGCTGATGTTACACCGGGAGAAATTCTCCTAGTGTAAATGAAGTTTCTGTGCATGTGTATGCATGTAATTCATCTCAGATGCGCATAAAAACAGGCAGGCTAAATGTCCTACCTCTGCTGCAGGATCCATACTCTAATTTATAAAATGCTCTATCTCAACTGTGTCTGGAGCAGTGGCTACTTCTGAATCTTTTATATTTGGAAGACACACAAGCCCCAAGATTGTGATAGTGAGGGAACTGGCCTCACTGAGAATTGTGACGTTCTGCCCTCCCACTAACTGCAATAGGCTGCCTGCACCTAGAAATAGGCAGTGGGAGCCAATCTCTGGAATCAACAATACTGTAGGAAAGGTTGGTAAAGAAAGTAAGGAAGCATGCAAAAGAAATGGTGCTCTCCACATCAAAATTACCTAATGCAGGGAGCAAAATGCAATTAAATATCTGTGCTTCCACCAGAACAAACTCAACTTTTCAATGTATTTTCAGAACAGCAAGGTAACTTCAAAAATCCCACTGCAGCAGACCAGGTCAAAGACTTATTAATTCCCTAATTTTCTATGGGGTATAAGGGACATTGGGGGGCCATGCAAACTATCTGAATTTTGGCATGGACCTCATTAATCTGACTCCTCATTCACAAAGGGTTAACCGGCAGTGCAGCCTGGCTTTTGTTTTTTTTCCACGAATTGCAGTGTAGAATGACCAGGACTTGCACTCAAAATCCTGATCCGCCCTCATCATGGCAAGGCCCTGCACGGCCAACCTTGCAACAGTCGAAGTAAGATAAGCCTGAAGCTAAATTTCGCAAATGTGTGCATCCAGCGCAGAGCCTAGCGTGCGTCGGGAAATTGTCTGGAAAAGCTTGGGAGCATGCCCGTGATTTTTTTCATTAATTGTTCTTGGGGTGAATACGACACTGGTAAGGTAATATTTATTGTCTGCCCTAATTGCCCTGAGCACATTGAGAGTCAATGTAGGACTTGTCACATAGCAGTGGTAGGTTCCCTTTCTTGAAGGATATTAGTGAACCAGTTGGGATTTTATAACAATTCAGCAGCTTTCATGCTTATCGTCTGGTGCTACCCCATAAATTACCAGATTTATTGAATTCAGTTTTTCAACTTGCCACTGTGGGATTTGAACTCTTGAACTTTGAGTTGCTAGTCCAGTACCATAACCAGTAGGCTAGTGTACCATAAAATTTAGCCTAATCTGTTTTATAAGGAGCATAACAGTATACAAGCAGTTAAAACCATTGCCTGGTTTCATCATTTGATATAGTGGAATACAAGTGCGAACTTATTTCAGTCACCATACTTCACCACAGTTTCCAATTCACACACCAGCCCTCTTTAAAAACCCTGCCAAATAATTTTCCTGAATGTTTTCTATTTTCTTTGCCTGTGAAGAGATGGATCCTTGCTAATAACTCATTTCTGCAGTCGCTGCTATGTCCCTATATGAGGCCTGGGAAAAGACAATGATTCTGCCTCCGAGCTGAGCGATGAATCCTCATGAGACCGAGCTGTTCAATCAAGAGCTACAGTTGCTGTATTTTCCCCCTAATTCAGCACAGTCAGCTTTGAGAGGTCCAGTGTTAAAAGTGAAGGAAATTAAAATCTTATGCAGGGAATAGGAAGGGGAGCCATTCCAAGGCTGAGATTAACCTGCACAGTCAAGAGCCCATATCATGGTCTGTGCCATTACTGACCTAAGTGGCTTTTGTACTGTGCTGAGTCCAGATGAAAAGATGATCCCATTCAAGTACACCAAGCATATAATATAAAAAATCAATTCCAAAGTCATTAAAAAGAAAGTAAAATATTGTTATAACGTTATTATTTCTGTAAATGTTTTATTGCTTATAAAACATAAGGTACAGCTGCACTGTGGCTCATGTAAGGAGAGGACCCCTTAATGTAACTGCTGCATAGATTTAGACAAAATTTACATGTTGCTTATTGTAACAGTGACATGGGAGTAATGTTTCCAACTGCACGCTTCCAGTTGGGAGCTTCACCACCAAGAGCACGATTTGGTGCAGTAGCAGTAGTAAGTGTTAATGGATTAATTGCCCATGGCTTATTCTGCTCTAAAGATAGTTTTCACTCAAACGTTTATTCACAGAAATAGAGGCTTTTGCTCAATTCCTTGTTAAAAGCCAACATAAGAACCTTGTGTAGAATCACACGATAAGGACCTGAACTCATAAGAGCAGGAGTAGGCCATTCAGCCCCTTGCGCTTGTTCCGCCATTATGGTAGATCATGGCTGATTGGCACCTCAACTGCATTTACCTGCCTTTGATCCATATCCCTTCATACCCTCACCTATCAAAAATCTATTGATCTACAGACCCCCAAATAGTCAACGGGAAATTGAGGAGCAAATATGTAAGGAGATTACAGACAGCTGCAAGAAAAATAGGGTGGTAATAGTAGGGGACTTTAACTTTCCCAACATTGACTGGGACAGCCATAGCATTAGGGGCTTGGATGGAGAGAAATTTGTTGAGTGTATTCAGGAGGAATTTCTCATTCAGTATGTGGATGGCCCGACTGGAGAGGGGGCAAAACTTGACGACCTCTTGGGAAATAAGGAAGGGCAGGTGACAGAAGTGTTAGTGAGGGATCACTTTGGGACCAGTGATCATAATTCCATTAGTTTTAAGATAGCTATGGAGAAGGATAGGTCTGGCCCAAAAGTTAAAATTCTAAATTGGGGAAAGGCCAATTTTGATGGTATTAGACAGGAACTTTCAGAAGTTGATTGGGAGAGTCTGTTGGCAGGCAAAGGGACGTCTGGTAAGTGGGAGTCCTTCAAAAATGTGTTAACCAGGGTTCAGGGTAAGCACATTCCTTATAAAGTAAAGGGCAAGGCTGGTAGAAGTAGGGAACCTTGGATGACTCAGGAGATTGAGGCCCTAGTCAGAAAGAAGAAGGAGGCATTTGACATGCATAGACAGCTGGGATCAAGTGGATCCCTTGAAGAGTATAGAGATTGCCGGAGTAGAGTTAAGAGAGAAATCAGGAGGGCAAAAAGGGGACATGAGATTGCTTTGGCAGATAAGGCAAAGGTGAATCCAAAGAGCTTCTACAAATACATAAAGGGCAAAAGAGTAACTAGGGAGAGAGTAGGGCCTCTGAAGGATCAACAAGGCCATCTATGTGCGGAACCACAAGAGATGGGTGAGATCCTAAATGAATATTTCGCATCGGTATTTACGGTTGAGAAAGGCATGGATGTTAGGGAACTTGGGGAAATAAATAGTGATGTCTTGAGGAGTGTACATATTACAGAGAGGGAGGTGCTGGAAGTCTTAACGCGCATCAAGGTAGATAAATCTCCGGGACCTGATGAAATGTATCCCAGGACGTTATGGGAGGTTAGGGAGGAAATTGCGGGTCCCCTAGCAGAGATATTTGAATCATCCACCGCTACAGGTGAGGTGCCTGAAGATTGGAGGGTAGCAAATGTTGTACCTTTGTTTAAGAAGGGCGGCAGGGAAAAGCCTGGGAACTACAGACCGGTGAGCCTGACATCTGTAGTGGGTAAGTTGTTAGAGGATATTCTGAGAGACAGGATCTACAGGCATTTGGAGAAGCAGGGGCTGATTAGGAACAGTCAGCATGGTTTTGTGAGAGGAAAATCATGTCTCACGAATTTGATTGAGTTTTTTGAAGGGGTAACCAAGAAGATAGATGAGGGCTGTGCAGTAGACGTGGTCTACATGGACTTTAGCAAAGCCTTTGACAAGGTACCGCATGGTAGGTTGTTACATAAGGTTAAATCTCACGGGATCCAAGGTGAGGTAGCCAATTGGATACAACATTGGCTTGACAACAGAAGACAGAGGGTGGGTGTAGAGGGTTGTTTTTCAAATTGGAGGCCTGTGACCAGCGGTGTGCCTCAGGGATCGGTGCTGGGTCCGCTGTTATTTGTTGTTTATATTAATGATTTGGATAAGAATTTAGGAGGCATGGTTAGTAAGTTTGCAGATGACACCAAGATTGGTGGCATCGTGGACAGTGAAGAAGGTTATCTAGGATTGCAACGGGATCTTGATAAATTGGGCCAGTGGGCCGATGAATGGCAGATGGAGTTTAATTTAGATAAATGTGAGGTGATGCATTTTGGTAGATCGAATCGGGCCAGGACCTACTCCGTTAATGGTAGGGCGTTGGGGAGAGTTATAGAACAAAGAGATCTAGGAGTACAGGTTCATAGCTCCTTGAAAGTGGAGTCACAGGTGGATAGGGTGGTGAAGAAGGCATTCAGCTTGCTTGGTTTCATTGGTCAGAACATTGAATACAGGAGTTGGGATGTCTTGTTGAAGTTGTACAAGACATTAGTTAGGCCACACTTGGAATACTGTGTACAGTTCTGGTCACCCTATTATAGAAAGGATATTATTAAACTAGAAAGAGTGCAGAAAAGATTTACTAGGATGCTGCCGGGACTTGATGGTTTGACTTATAGGGAGAGGTTAGATAGACTGGGACTTTTTTCCCTGGAGAGTAGGAGGTTGAGGGGTGATCTTAAAGAAGTCTATAAAATAATGAGGGGCATAGATAAGGTAGATAGTCAAAATCTTTTCCCAAAGGTAGGGGAGTCTATAACGAGGGGACATAGATTTAAAGTGAGAGGGGAGAGATACAAAAGGGTCCAGAGGGGCAATTTTTTCACTCAAAGGGTGGTGAGTGTCTGGAACGAGCTGCCAGAGGCAGTAGTAGAGGCGGGTACAATTTTGTCTTTTAAAAAGCATTTGGACAGTTACATGGGTAAGATGGGTATTGAGGGATATGGGCCAAGTGCAGGCAATTGGGACTAGCTTAGTGGTATAAACTGGGCGACATGGACATGTTGGGCCGAAGGGCCTGTTTCCATGTTGTAAACTTCTATGATTCTATGATTCTATGATCTCAAATTTAAATTGATCCAGCATCCACAGCCCTTTGGAGGAAAAAGTTCCAGATTTCCACTATCCTTTGTGTGGAAAAAGTGCTTCCCGATTTCACTCCTAAATGGCCTAATGCCAATTTTAAGATTATGTCCCCTTGTCTGGATTGCCAATGTCACTCCATTACTTAAGAAGGGTGGGAGAGATAAATCAGGAAATTGTAGACTTATTAGTTTAATGTCTGTTATGGGGAAGTTACTAGAATTTAACATTAAGGACAGAGTGACTAAGCACTTGGACCAATATGAACTGACCAGAGACAGCCAGCATGGATTTGTAAACGGTAACTAACCTAGTTGAATTTTTTGCGGAGGTCCCTAATGTGGTAGATAAGGGAGTGTCTATGGATGTTATTTATATGGACTTCCAGAAGGCATTCGATAAGATTCCACGCACGTGACTGTTAGCAAGTAAGGAAAGTGCATGGAATTGGAGGCAACCTTTTGATATGGGTAAGGAATTGGTTAGAAGGTAGGAGACAGAGAGTAGGGATAATGGGTATGTATTCAAATTGGCAGGATGTGACTAGTGGTGGCTCTCAGGGATCTGTACCAGAGCTTTAGCTTTACATTATATTTATCAATGATTTGTTTGAAGGAATAGAGATCCGTATATCCAAGTTTGCTGATGACACCAAGTTATGTGGCACAGTAAGTAATGTAGATGGGAGCAGAAATTTGCAAAGGGAAATTGATAGATTAAGTGAATGGGTAAAACTGTGGTCGATGGAGTTCAAAGTGGGGAAGTGCAAGATCATCCACCTTGGATTCAAGAAAGATA